>NW_020945237.1:5156726-5184775 GCF_900497805.2 Vombatus ursinus | reverse complement strand
ATCTATCTATCTATCTATCTATCTATCTATCTATCTATCTATCTATCTATCTATCTATCTATCTATCTATCTATCTATCTATCTACCTAAGAGGCCATGTGGTATAGGGGGTGGAGAGCCAGCCTTGGAGTCAGGAAGACTCAAGTTCAAGTCATCCTTCTCATATCCACTGGCTGTATGACCATGGGCAAAGTCCATTAACTTATCAGTGCCTGAGAGTACTCTCTTGGATGATAGTTTTCTATGAGTTGTGAAATGCATCAGTGGAGAGTGTTTCCATGAATTTACCATTCCAATTGATCTATAGATTCAGAATATACCCACACATAAAGGGGAAAGAAAAAAGGGAGGTAGCAGGTGGAGGGGAAGAGAGGGAGGAGGAGATAAGGGGTAGAGAGAGAAAAGGATATGGGGGTTCAGTTGAATAAATCAATCATTTCACCCTGAAATAACTGATAGGACTTTTCCATATACTCTGATGCTTTTGCCAGGTGAGAACAACTTTACTGAATTAATCAATCAAAAGCTTTAAACTAGGTACAGGAAAGGGGGCAGATAGGTGGCATAGTAGATAGAGCACTGGACTTGGAATCAGAAAGACTCATATTCCTGAGTTCAAATGTAATCTCAGACACTTACTAGCTGTGTGACCCTGGGCAAGTCACTGAACTCTGCCTCAGTTCCTCTTCTGTAAAATGAGTTGGAGAAGGAAATGGCAAAGCACTCCAGTATCTTTGCCCAGAAAACCCCAGATGGGGTCTTGGAGAATCAGACATGACTAAAATAACTTAACAACAAAGGTACAGAAAAAGTCCTTAATTTGGAAGCAATGAAAACAAATGGATGAAATGATGACGCTCTACAGGAAGTGTATTAGGACTGGCCAAAAAATTGGTCATGATGGCTATTGTATAAAAGGAACTAGCTAGTTTATAATTTGTCATCTTGATAGGCCTGTCTAGTGGTGAAACAGTTCCAATTAAGCCCCATGAAAGTAAATCACTTGGGGGAGGGGGACAGGGAGAAGCTCTCTCTCTCTTTCTACTACCTCTCCCCCACTCTTGACCAGAGAACATCCTTGTGAACGTCAAACGTTTAGTACACTTGGGTTTTCTGTCTGTGTCCTAACAATGTCCTTGGAACAGGCCTCTGTGCAGTCTTGGGTATTGTTGATCACCCTCTTCTACTATGCTCTTCTCTTCAGATGTTGTTCTCTCCTGGTCCTCCCCCTTGCTATAGGACCTCTCCTAGGTCTTTGCTGGGTATTCATTCAGATTCTACTCACTAAATGGAGGTGTCTTCATCTTTGTCCCTCTTCTCTCTCTACTATGTTCCTTGGTAATTCCATCAGCTCTCATGGATTCAATTGTAATCACTATGCAGAAGATTCTCAGATTTAGTTATCTAGCCCCAACTTTCCTATATTTATGTAATATTCTTTGAATGTCTGATATATTCAAGGCTCTTTCCTGTGCTGGTCCTGTATGGGGTACAGATAAGTAACACAGTCCTTGTCACCAAGTAGTTTGGGGACAAGAGACATAAAATATGAGGAATTAACTAACAATAAAAAATTTAAATAAGAGTTGAAAGTGAGAATAGAAGGAATGCCATGAGACACTGTATGATTTATTGCCAAAACAATTGTACAGAGCCTTTCAAACATTTCTCAGTGACACATGTGTGATATCAGCGTGTATGCAGAAGTAGTACCAGAACAAAATAAGAAATAACTTCCGAGTCTACCATTTTTACACATGCTTCATTTGGTCTCTTGCCCTTGGATTTTATTCTATTCAACCATCCAATATAAAGAAAGCTTGGGAGGGGGCTTAGCCTCCGGGAGAGTTCCCATCCCTATGTCTAAGGTTTGGTTATGTGCTAAGTTGTGTAGTACGGTGAAATTTGTCTTCCTATCTTTTGCATCCTTTCTTTAGGTGACCTCCTGGCTTGTTTTAGTTCCCTTCTCCTTCCACCCCAATAAGAAGGGGCTGAGTGTTTCATGCTGTGTCCTGCTTGCCCAGGATGGTCAGTTGTGCTGCCCTGCCTCATCCTGTCCTCCCTGGCCCTGTGCTTTCAATGGTCAATGCAGCTTCCCCTTCCTTCCTAGATACCTAACTTACCTGTCCTATGTTTAATTCCCCCATTGCCCTGTTTGTTTGTTTGTTTTGATAGAAGGTGAAGTATGTCAGTGAGTTAAATTAGTAGATTAAATAAGGTAATCATTGAGTTTAAGTAGAATTCTTCTAGTGGATACAAGAGTTCATCAGTGAGGAGATTCCTCTCCCCTATGCAGATTGCGGTCCTTCTGTGCCTTATTCTGTTGTCTTCATGATTTGCTGTGGCAGAAATAATTCAACTTATCTTAGCTAGCTTTGGGTGATGAGTCTTTGACCTTAGTTAGGACGGACCCCAGTTGACAGAAACAGGCATTGTTTAGATAATCCATGGAACCTTTTCAGTCTAGGAGAACCTGCCAGAATGTGTGTTATATAGGTATCACTGCCAAGACAACATGATGAGACAGGGGAGTAGGACTTTTGGCCTAGGACCCAATGTATTAATGAAACTGAAATCTCTTTTTGTTTTAAATGACAAGTTGATGAGACCAGAGGGAGAAAGATTTCTGTTGAGGTTGACTTTTTAGTGCTTCAAGTCAAAGCACGTGGGAGGTCTGTTCCTTGTTTTGTTTAATAAAGAGTTGATCAAGGGTGGCAAGCAGTGATGGGGAGTGTTTTTTGGGAGACAGGATGGTATGGTGGAAAGAGTACTAGACATGCAGTTAGAAGACTTTGGTCTGCCACTTTTTATCTGTGTGCTGATAAGCAAGCCATTTGGAAGATCAGTTTCCTAATGTGTAAAATGGGATTAATATTATTTTCCATGTATACACCAGAGGGCTGTTGCGGAGTTAAAATGAGATAATTTATGTGTAGGATGGAGGCCTCATGGGTCAGGGTAGATAGAAAGTCAACCTTGCCTTCAGGAACACATGGGTTCAAATCCTGCCCCTAACCCTTGTTGTTTGATCTTGGGCAAAGTACCACTCGGTGGCCTGGGCAATTCTCTGAGATTATAAATTGCTGAAGACTCACTTATCTGCAGTGGTTAATAGAGTATGCCCACCAAGTCTTGCCTATGCCAATGAAATCACGGATCTACCTCCTTCTCCATCTCTCCCTCCCTCTGCCCATGGGTGCTATGTAAATGAGTACACCTTTACTATCTCAGGTTCTGTGTGAGTTGTTTCTAACCCCAATTAGTGCATTCTTTACAAACAGACCAAACAAGAACCGTTAAGTCCAACAGCAAAGCATTTAATTGAGAATAGAAAAGTAATAGAATAGAAACGGTATAGAATAGAAAAGTAAACAACAGAAAATTGAGTAATAGAATCCTCCTTTTCATAATACATGGTGTATAATCTCCCATGTGAGTATAGAAGGTAACATTCCCCCAAACAACTTACACTCCCTAGTGTGTAAAGTTATGTCATGGCTTGAACACCTCTCATGGGTCTGTCACTCCAGAAATAGCTGTTTTCCCCTGATTTTCAGCTCTAATTATTACGGATCCCTTGGTGTCTTCCATGCTGCTGCCATCTGGAAGGGTGGTCATCTGAGCTGTAGAAGCTTTTGTCCCCCTCCGCTGAGGTAGGAGGTAGAGTTATTACTCTTGTGAGATTGCCTAGGGTAACACAGACCTTATTGTGGTAAGACCTTTCTAAAAAAAAGAGAGCTGGAAATGTATTGATAATCATTGCTCTTTCTTCCCTCTCTTACTTGCATGCACGTTTTATAAACTGTAAAATTCTATACTACAATATGTTAGTATTAATTTTGATTATCCATACATAAAAGTCCTCTAACATTGTGGCATGGAGGCAGTCGTATAATATTTAAATTTATTTTTAAATAAATATTTATATAAATAAATATTGTCAATAAATATTTATGAAGTACCTACTACGTGCCAGGCACTGGGCTAAGTGCTAAGGATACAAAGAAAGGCAAAAGACTGTCCCTTCTTTTGAGGAGCTTACAGTCTATGTCAGTTGAGTATATACACTGACAGGTTCTATCAAGTTGGAAAGACTTTGAGTGCGGTCCTCGGGACAGATTGTGTTTGCTGTGCAGGAACAGCCCAGCTAGATAAAGGAAAGCTCATCACCAGTGGATGGGTTGTTTGTGGGTGAGTTTTTCGATTAGGAAAGTCCCTGAAAAGAAAATACTAAATGGTCCTCAGTTCTGTGTGACTTCTTGATGTTTCTGAAGTGACAGTGGTAGAATGAATGAAACGTGGAAGTATGATAAGAATCATACAAGTTTTAGACCTCCGATAAATGTTTTTGTTTTAGTCATTTTTCAGTTGTGTCCAATTCTTTGTGATCCCATTTGGAGTTTTCTTGGCAAAGTTACTGGAGTGGTTTGTCATTTCTTTCTCCAGCTCATTTTATGGAGGAGGAAACTAAGGCAAACAGGATTAAATGATTTTCCCAGGGTCACAAAGCTAGTAAATGTTTGAGGCTAGATTTGAATTCAGGAAGATGATTCTTCTTGACTCCAGACCCAGAACTTTATCCACTGTGTCACCTAGCTGCCCCTATAAACATTAGGCTTTAAGTATAGGCCCAGTGATAGACTATGTGTTTCTTTCTGAAAAATTCATATAGCTAGACATGGAAGGGCCAAGGTGCTGAGTTTTCTAGCCAAAGAAACTTTTGAAGGCCATCTGCAGAGATTGGTTTACAATCTTCCATTGGTGGGCAGAGACCCACACCAGTAAAATGACAGATCATTAAAATGCTGAAATATAAAAATTAATTTAAATGTTGTTGCTCTACATGTGAGATCTCTCCAACAAATCAACCAGTAAATGTACTATCTGGGGAATTAAACCACAACAATATTGCTATTCTTGTTATAAATAAAATCATGAAATAGGGAATTTGTAACTAAAGAAAGGATGCTTGCAAGCTTCTCCTTGGAGAGGCTAATAATAATCATAATCATAATAGCAACTAACTTTTATGTAATACCTACTATGTGCCAGGCACTATACCAAGTGCTTTACAAATATTATCTCCTTTCAGCCTCATAACAACCTTTTGAGGTAGGTAGTTTATTATCCCCAGTTCCAAGTTTAGGATACTGAGGTAAGCAGAGGTTAAGTGACTTGCAAAGGGTCACACATTTAGCAAGTGTTTGAAATTGAGTTTGAACTCAGGTCTTCTTGACTCCAGGCCATAGTGATCTACCTACCTAACTGCACATAACTGCACATAAAGAAGTTAATTATAATGGATGTCTGTCTAAAGGCAATAAGAAATGTTACTTCATGGAATACTTAATCATGTAGTTTATGCATATACATCTCTTGCAGATATTATAATATTACATTACATTATATTGCATTATATTATATTATATTTAGAGAGAGAGAGAAAATTTTTAAAATATGAGAAGGAATTAATCAGATTTTCTCACATCATTTTCTACGAGGGGGTCACATGTTCACAGTTACAGTTTTAATTGAATTGAGTAACAAATACAAAACTCCCACCTTGCCTATTGAAAAAAAAGTAACTCAAAAGAGGTAGATATATCCTGAAAGGTCCTTATTCAACAAAATATTTCTCATTCAAATATGATCAAATAAAATTCCTTGAGAGATACATCCATGTTCAATATCATTTAGATCATAAAATACTATGCTATGCTTAAGCAATCTGCATTTTTTCTTTTAAATCAGTATGTATTGATTTTGTTTGTTTAAAATTTCTATTTTTTACATAATCTAAATTGTCTATTTTGTTTTTTATGATCTTCTTAAAAGCAGTATCTGGTTATCAATTTCCCATGTATTCATAGCTGTGAAATTATTTTTCACACATATATGCATATACATATATACATACATACACACCATATATGCATATGTGTGTGTACATATATATATATATATGTGGGGAGAGAGAGAGAGAGAGTGTGTATGTGTGTGTGTGTGACTTTTTATGTTTAGTTCATTTATCCACTTGGAGTTTTTTGCAGTAAATGATGTTAAGGAAACAATGGATTTGTTTTTTTTACCAAACTATTTTCTGCTGTTTTTAGCTATTCTGGTTTAAGAAAGAATTACTTCCCTAATGAGTTGTATTCTTGATTTTATTGAACCCTAAACCACTTTACACATTTGTTTCTAGATCTTACTTTTCTAATCTATTCCACTGATCTACTTATCTATTTTAAAATCCAGTACCAGATTTGACAATTCTTTCTTTGTAATACAATCTGAGATCTGCTAAGCTCCTTTCATTCCTATTTTTAAAAAATATTTTCCTTTCTATTCTCGACCTTTTGGACAGCTATCTTGGGAGGGGATAGAAAGAAGGAGGGTGAGAGACTGAACCTATTCTTGCACTGGCAAAAAGAATGCCCTATGAAGAAACTCCTTCTGTCAATGTAGATCATCACATTCTCTGCAAGAACCGCCTAGGGGCCCTGGGAGGTTAAATACCTTCTCCAGGGTCATAGAGCCAGTACCAATCAGAAGGTGGGACTTGAACCCAGGTTTTCCTGACTTCAAACTCTCTATCCACTATTCCTTATTATCTCTTTCTTATAAAAGCAATTCTAAGATTAAAACATATTTTATATAATTTTTAAAAATAAATTGATTGGCATAGTAAAAGATTGTATATTAATTTACATAACAATGTCATTCTTTCTATGTTGGTATGGTCCATCCATATACTTGGAATATCTCTCTGGTTCTTTAGGTTTTCCTCTATTATTATAAAAATTGCTTTGAATGCATATTTATAAAAATCCTGTGCATGTGTCCTGGTAAGGGAACTCCCAAATACTGAATGTGCTTTGATATTTTAAGTGGAATTTCTCTTTCTAGCTTGCCCTCTTGGTTTTAGTTATTAATATATGGTAAGGGCTGGTGAGGAACTCCTTGGGTAGAACTTCCTAACTAGCCCTTTCCATATATTAATACACACCAGTAATAAGGGATTGGTGAGTCAGTGAGTGCAAATTCGAGTATCTTATGATACTTGGTCAATAGGGCAACCATGAGCTAGACCTCTAGAATGTGTTTCAAGCTCTCTACCGTGGCCATCTCCTTTACATCTTTATATGCTATACACCAGAGCTCCTGAGTCCAGGCCCTGCCAGATTTAACCCACTCAGCTTTGAAGGTCCCACCCCAATCTTCTTGGTTGGGGAATTAGTGGGCACAAACTCTATAGCCCACTATGTCTCCTCCCCCAACTCCCCATCCTTCCTCCTCTTGAAGTCCTTGGATTCTTTCAAGACTCATTTCATGTACCACCTGCTACCTTAGACCTTTTCCTGCTCTACAGAAGCAAGCGTCTTCTCTTCCAAGGCAATCTTTATTTGCTTTGTTGGTGTTCTATGTACCTAAATTTGCATGTGTCATCTCTCTCCTTAGAATGCTTGCTCCTTGAAGGGAGGTTTGTGTTCCCAATACCTGGAACATAGGTGTGTAATTCATGTTTGGTTGATTGCTGGATTGTGTGACCTTGGGGACTTAGACCCTTGGCACCTTTATTTCCATTGTCTCAAAATGAAGGGATTTCAGATCACAGATTTAGAACTGGAGGAGACCTTAGAGATCACTTATTCATTTTAGAAATGAGGAAACTGAGGAACAGAAAGGTTAGGGACCTCATTTAAGCCCTTGCCAGCTGTAAAGTCGATGTACCCAAAAGACAGCTTGGTCGCTGTTGGGAATGATGTGACGTAGTGGAGGGTAAGCATTCCTGTTTCCTTTTCTCCTGTGTTAAGTTCTAGAGGAGATGCTGACCTAATAACAACAACAATATTAACTAGCATTTATATGGAGCTTTAAGGTTACCAAGCACTTTTACACGTATTATTTCTTTTGATTCTCACAACAACCCCATGGGAGTAAATGCTGTTATTATCTCCATTTTACAGATGAGGAAACTGAAAGTCAAAGAAAGTGTGACTTGTCCAATAATTGAGACAAGATGTGAATTCAGGTCTTCTGAATTCCAAGTCCACCATTTTATCCATTGCAACACTCAGCTGCCTAGATTGAATCCAATGAACCCAACAGTCAATGGGATAGCTTGAGTATTAGCTGAGCGGCAAGCATTAATCGATATGAGGAATTACAAAGGAAATGTAAAAAAAAAAAATAGTGGTCCGGTGTAATGGGGAGGATGCTGAATTGGACATCTGGAGGGGCCAAGGTAGAAATTCTGACACTTAACCAATAGGGCAACTATGAGCTAGTCACTTAATTTCTCTGTGTCTCAGGTTCTCCAACTGTAAAATGGTTGTTGTGAGGATCAAAAGAAATAATATATGTAAAAGTGCTTTGTAAACCTTAAAGCACAATATAAATACTAGTTATTATTATTAAAATGTATGTAAACATATAAATATTATTTGTATAAATATATAAAATAAAAATATAAGATATATAATTTATCTATAAATATATAAATTATGTATTTTAAATAAAATACATAATTTATAAATATATTTATATGAATCTATATATCTGTAAAGATTTATAAAGATATTTGTGAACACACCATTCTTACCAGCTAGACTTTAAGCCCCATAAGGATAGGGATCATGCCTTAATGATACATTCTTTTTTAATCCCTCAGTACCTACCCTTTATCTAAAGATAAAGGTTGTGTATAAAATATACAAAACAAAATAAATATATACTAGGTATAACCTTATTATCAAATAAACCTCTGACACTGAATGAGATTATGTGTGCAAAGTGATTTGTAACTTTCATGTCACTTACATTATTATACCAGATTATTACATTAACATGTTAAAGGAAAAAGCTTGCAGTTGAATGTGGGACTGGCCAAATCATCCCTGAGGAAAAGATCAAAAGAATCATTTCAAAGAATTATCAGCAATTTCCAGTGAATTAGTAAGTTCTTCTATATTGGAAGTCAAGTGAATTCTGAATTATGACTTGTTAGGTATGCTGTATGGAGTGGGGATTCTTTTGAGGGGCTATATGTTGAACTCAGTGGCCACTTAAGTATCTTCAAACTCTAAAAGTCTGTGGTTGAGTGTTTTTATGAATTCTGTAAGGAGCTGCATACGTGGTGCTGATCGGATACCGGCATGAATGGAGTGTTCAGACATGTGATTAGTCAAGGGAGATTCTGAGCAGTGGAATAGTTATTGAATTTGAATTAGGTTTAAAATGAAGCAGCTCCAGGGGCAATATTGTTTAACTGATCAGAACTTCAAACTATGGTTAGACTGTAGAATTTCTCTTTTTTTTAAAAAAAATAATTTTTAAACATTTTAAATAAAATTTTTAGTCTAAAATTTTTCTTCCTCCTCTCTGACAGTAAGCATTTTGATATAGATTATGTACATGCAATCATGCAAAATATATTTCCATATTAGTCATGTTGTAAAAGAAGAAGCAGAACAAAAGAGAAAAAAACTATGAAAAAAAATAAAGAGAAAATGATATGCTTTGATCTGCATTCAGACTCCATCAGTCCTTTCCCTGGAAGTGGAGAGCATTTTTCATCATGAGTCTTTTGGGATTTAGACTAGAATTTCTTGATAAAAGTTTGTATGCCTTGTAGTAGCTACTTCCCATCTAGCTAAAGATGCGTTGGCAAAATTAACAGAGTGTTCCTTTTCTGCTCAGTTGAGCAAATGCTTTTTGAGCAGTTGCTACAGGCAAGGCCTGGGGTAGGTACTGAGGGATTAAAAAAGAATGTATCATTAAGGCATGATCCCTATCCTTATGGGGTTTAAAGTCTAGCTGGTAAGAATGGTGTGTTCACAAATATCTATGACAGAAAATAACACAATGCAAGGGGGGGCTGGATTAGAAGCAGGACCAGTAGTGTGTGGGGTGCTGCTATTCCAAGGCTCTTGGGTTGATAATCCTGGGTAATCTTTCTCATAGTCTGAAGGGATGTGGTGGTTGAGGTGGATGGGTGGATTTGACCTGTCTGGTACAGGCTACCTCCTGTCTTCACCTCAGGTTTTCTTGTATTTATACTGGTTTGCCCATCCTGTATGTGGCAGTTGGAAGATTTGTTATTCGTTATTAGTACGGGCAAGTAGGACACTTACGAAGTGAATCTACCCAAGAAGAGAACCAGTCAATGGAAAACCAGAAATAATAGTCCAATAGGTAGTGGTTCGGTATCAGTGAAGGGACTTCAGTTAATCAGAAAAGCTTTTACTTATATCATCTGAGAGCATTTATCTTATATTTAATAGTATGTCAATTTTTGTTTTGTTTTTAATATTTGATAAAGCTGTCCCTTTACTTAGGCATTAATAAACAAAATGATTCTCATCTTAGTGTTATAGATGATAAATATAGATCAAATGTATGATACTGTCCCAATTAAGACTGTGCTTCTCTGTCTCTGTCCGTCTCTCTCTCTCTCTCTCTCTCTCTCCTCTCTCTCTCTCTCTCTCTCTCACTTTGGTGGTAGAGGGTGGGGAGGAAGAGATTAGACCTTTGATACCTCCAAGGTAGGGGACTCCTACTCTGGAAACTCTTTCTACAGATGCATATAAGCTACTCTTCTGTAATGTTTAGTCTTACAGAGCTGTCTGGGAGTCCTAAGAAATTGTGTGACTTGTATATTGATCATATTGCTAGCATGTGTCAGAAATAGGACTTGAACAAAGATTTACTGACCCAAGGCCAGCCATTTCTCCACTCTGGCATGCTGCCTCTCACCATGTCTTTAAAGATTCAAATTAGGGCACCTGGATTACCTGTCTTTCCAGTGAGCATGAAGTAGTACAGTGTTCTCAGGGGAATATAGTGATAGGCGCATGTGCTTAAAAAAATTAAAATGCAGATCATGTTTTTTTTTTCTTCATGAAAAGATTGATGTATTAAATATTTATGCAAACACATTAAATTGGCAAGTGTATGAAAACATTATTACATATTCATCACCTTCACATCTCATCATCCAGAAAAAAAAACCACACACAAAAATTCTTCTATTTAAAAATAGAATGGATGGCTATAAGGTTTACAAAGTCACGCTCTCTAATTTTCCCCATATTAGAAGGAGAGATATTCATAGGTTTTCTTAATTCACACAGACAAAATTAATGGTGATACTGGAAAACACAGATAATTTATCAAAAATAAAAACAGTGAAGTTTTGTTCCATCACTGGCCTCTCTCCAAAATATTTTATGGAAAATAAATATTAATCCAGATCCTGTTAGAAAGAAAGGTTACTTCCTAGAAATAAATCAACCTTGATGTGCTATATATGTGACCTCTATGAACCTTAGTTCCTTTATCCGTAGAAGGGGGGATAAAAATCCCCCAGAGCAGAAAATAGTCTACCTTAAGCATAGTCTGGAGTCAAAAGTCATAGATGGGATAGGACTATACTGCCTATATGTTTCTTGCATTCTTCTTTTGTTTCCCATCTTCTTTTCAGCTGATTTTGCCATTTGAACTTTTAGAAAAGGTAGGAGAGTGGCCTGTGGTCAGAGCCTATGGAGAAGTGTGGAAACATGACTGCTTCTGGTCCGAAGATGTGACACCCTGAGAGGTGACTAGAAGCTCGTATTTCCAAGACAGCTTCCCAACCGAGATAGAACAAAGTGATAAGAAAGGATCTTATCCTGGAGTAGAAATGGGGTCTGGGAGCCAGGAGGAGGAAAGATCTGGAATTTCTAAGACTGCCAGCTATTGTGAATTCCATTTGGAATGGTGAGCTAGGAAAGTTAAGTAACATTCTTCCATCTTTAGACTGTGATCCTAAGACAGGAAATGAATGCTCTTCTCCCCTATGCTTGCCCATGAGCCTAAAGGGGCTGTGGTCAGAATTTCCTGAAGCTATACCTGGAATTTGGAAAGGGAATCAGGAAGCGTTCTAAGAGATGGTTAGAGCTGAATTTCTCCATATAGGAATAGTTGAGATATTTCCCTTTTTACTTTAGTCTATGTACAATAAACCATGATAGCATCTTGATAAGTGTTGGAAACTATACATTTACTGGGCAGTGAAACTCAGATAGGATGGGGGGTCATGAGCTAAGAGTAGATCTAATACTCTAATATTTTGAGTAACATTCCATTTCATCCCCTATATTAATTTCAGGCTTGGCCAGCAAAAGGATTATCCTCTACCTCTCTCATTTGACTTTTAAAATCCTTCTTGAGCTCTTCTAAGAAGATTTTTTGGGCTTCAGACCAGTTCATATTCCCTTTTGAGATTCCAGATGTGGGTTTGTTGACAATGTTGTCCTCTTCAGAATTTCTGCCTTGATTTTCACTTTTCCATAATAAGAATCTATTGTACGTTTCTTTTTGCTCATGGTGTTTACTTATTCCCTGGCCTTTAAAGAGATTGAACTCTCCTGCTGGGGAGCAGAGGGCACTTGACCGAAGCTTCTTGTGTTGGGAGCCTAGGGCCTGGTCACTGGCTTTGTGTGCTGGGGTCTCCGATGTTGGCAGTTGGAGGATGTAGGGTTCTGGCAGCTTATCTGGTGTTGGGCTGGAATCAGCAACACTGGAACTCTAGGGGTAGGATAGGGTAGTGTGGTCCCTGGAGATTTCCTGCTCACCTGGGCCTTTCCTTCCTTTTGCTTTCTTCAGCTCCTTTCAGATGGATGTTGCAGGATGTTTATCTGCCTGGGTACCCTTGGAGCGCTGCTTCCCTTAGTTTTGCTGAGGCACTGGGAGACCTGGTTGCTGTAGAATGCTGAGGCCCCTGGTGGTTTTCTGAGCTAGTTTCCACCAGTTTCCCTGCCTTCACTGAGGCACTCTGGAGTCCAGGTGTTGGTGTTTGCCTGCTCTACCACCTGGGCTTCAGGATCTCCTTCTGGCATGCTGAGGTGGGGCTTTCCGCTAACTTGCTGGAACCGCCTCCCATTCTGTACTGCTCCCTGTTCCCCAGGGCAAGAGGGGCCTTTCCCACTAATCTCTCAAGCTACTTGGGCTACTGGACTGCTGCACCCCATCTTTCTTCTGGTTCAGCTGTTCCAGGGTTTTTCCTGGGACAATATTTTCTGGGCTTTCAGAGGTTAATAAGGGAGGGTAAGAGTGACTTCCTACTCTGCCATTTTGGCTCCCCCGGTGAAAGGATTATCGAAACTGCTTAGTTCCACCATAGCCATGGAGATGCCGCCATACTCTAGACAGTTTCAGGCTTAGTGCCCTCTTGTGGTCAACAGTGATTCTTCGGTCTCTTAAGAAAGGGTTATTTCACGTGTTGACTAGAGAGAATAACCTTACGAGTTAGGTGGGCTCATAACTCAAACAGAGTGCAATTCATAGGCAATTCAGATTTGTACTTCCTCAAGGGATAATTAATACAATGACACGCTCTCTTTCTGTAGGCATAAGGAAGGCGGTGCTTGAGCCACACAACCAATGGGTTTTTATAGGTGGGGGCCAATGCCACAAGGATCACCTGAGAGTGATGTGGGACTGGCTTCCACAACCCTTTTGTTTTCGCCTATTTCCTTCCTTATTTTCCTTCTGTTTCATCCCTTGACCTACCTCCTTTCCCGCTTCTCTCTTAAAGGTTTGGGGCATGGAGGAGTAAAATGAACAATAAACTCAAGAATTATAAGACTTGTATTTGTGTTTTATACATGCCCCTTGTCATAGCGGGCAAATCACTTACTCTCTCTGGACCTCAGTTTCCTTTTTTATAGAATGAGACTAATGGCCCTTTCTACCTACCTTACGAGGTATTTGGTGAGTAAGCATTTATGTAAACCTCACAATGCTATATAAATGGAAGGTTTAAAAAATGTTTATTTTCCTTGCCTACCTTTTGTACTCTTCTGCCTCATTTAAAATACTTATTTGAAGAAAATGAGATGCCGTATAAATAGCTTTATTTTGTAAAAATGAAAGCTGGGTTCTAGTTTTGGTTCTTTTTAATAGTAATCTGTATTCCAGTTAACTGATTTAATGGTCCTGGTCTATCTTTTTTCTGTATAAGATGAGCGGGTTGAAGTAGATTAAAAAGTTCAATTCAACCAGCAGTTATTAAGCACTTATTGTATTCCAGAAACTGAGCTAGGACCTGCGGACACAATGATAAAAGTTAAAGTCCCCCTGCCCTCAGGGGACTTATATTCTACTAAGGAGACGCTTTTGGAAATCCTTCCTTTGCCAAAGTTCTTTGATGCCGATTTCTTTCCATATTCTTTTTACTTACCTCACTGTCTTGTTTGCGCTCTTCTCTTCTAATTTCTTCATATCATATCATGTTTCTTCTTTCCCTTCCTGCTCCTAATTATCCAATATCAGTTCTTCATTATTTGCCTTCACTTGTGGTCCTCACTTTGGAAGCTCTCATTGAGATTCCTGACCTTGTCTCCTTCCTCATAGTTCTCTTACCTTGGGTCCACAGGGCCTGTGTTTGTCTCTCTTCCTGCAGCCTTTTCTGAGCCTGCCATTTGTTAGAAATTAAAAATCTGCAGAAAAAAAATTAAAAATGAACCAGGGTAGAAGATAAAAAGAAGAAGATGGAGGAAGGTCTAGTTGTTACGATGATGATGATGATGATGATGATGATGATGATGATGTTGATGATGGATTTGACCTGAGATCAAAACCAAATCAACCAAACCTACCTTAACAACTATTTCATTTTATGCTGTAAAATAAAGAAAACATATTTAATGATCCCACGCTGTTCTCTGAAACAACATCCCATTAAAAAAATACCATAGAATCAAAGATTTAGAGTCAGAAGGGACCTTACAAGTCATCAGGTCCAACTTACTCATTTTACAGATAAGGAAACTGGATCCCAAAGAGGGAAAATTATTTGTCCATGGTCACACAGAGACCTGACTGACAGATCTGAGATTTGAACACAGCTCCACTGATTTCTACTTCCTGGTCTCTTTCTACTACACCATATTATTCACTGTATTGATGTATAGTTGAGAATCATGGGATATCCCAGTCTCTTAAGAATCTAAATTGTGGGTAACCTGAAGGATGGTGGGGAGCTGTATGCTAAAGGTGAGGAAGCTACACTATAGTCTCAGTTGTAACTTATATCAAGTAGCATAAAATGCATCATCCAGGAAATGTATGCTTAGAAGAAAAGGGGAAGGGAACAAGCATTTTTTAAGTGCCTGCTATGTGTCCAAAGTGTGCTAAGCACTTTACAAATATCTCAGTTGATCAGGTAATTTGCTCATGTAATGAAAGCTAGGGAGAAAAGATAGACAGCTCTCGTGATGTCCAAGTGGAAGGACTAACAGCACATTTAGTGGAATCTTCTTGAAGGATTCGTGGGAGGACATGGACAAGAGTCACCATGGACAGTAATGAATGGATGGGTTTTGATTGGCACCATTGGTGAGAGTACATATATTGATGAGATCAAAGAGCCTTTGAACTCTTTACAAGTACAAATAAACTGCATAACAAATAAAAAAAACAAATAAATCCAAGTACTACGTGTCCAAAACAACTTACTAATTGTTCCCTTTGTATCCCCTTCTTTTTCTGTTTTTCCATTCATCTCTACTTCTACAAATGCCTTGTTGACAATGGGCATCCCATTTTTCTGGAATTAAAATGATAAAACTGAGGAATATAAAGATTTAATACATAATGGTTTAAATTTCATGCAACTTAAGTGCAAAAGAAAACTTGGAGTCTTACTCTGGACAAAATAAAAATTTATTTCTCTGATAGAAATCTCCAAAAAAAACCTTGAGCTCTTTTTGAATGTTTTGTTTTATTTTGCTTAAAAAGAACACGAGTACTACAACTTTAGAAATCAAGTGCCTTCTTGAGTTCACTTTCTGCTTTTTTTTTTTAACGAAACATAAATTTAATTAGATAAACATGGATTAAACCCCTACTATGTGCCAGGCACTGTACTGTGCATTTCTATGCAAAACCAAAAACAACAGCCCTTGCCCTTGAGGAGTCTAAGCATGCAGTTTAGGAAATTTGGAGAGGCATAGGAACTAATCTTGGTTTTATTGGTATAGGGAACTCCTGGGTGGGGAAATCCCTCTCCAAATGCTGGTTGGTACCTTCTTTGCAATTTAGAGTCTTAGAGCAAGTTTTTTTTTTTAAACAATTTTTGTGTCATGGCACCCTTTCTCAGAATAATGTTTTAAGATGCATAAAATAAAATAAAAAGCATATGATTGTCAAGGAAACCAATCGTATTGAATATACTCATTAAAATATTTTTTTTTCCAAAAATTGGTTTAAGAACTGTTGTCTTAGTTACATAGAGGCAGTCAGTTAGTCAATAAGCATTTATTAAGCATTTACAATGTGCCAGGAACTGGGCTAAATGTTGGGGGTACAAAGAAAGGCAAATTCAAGAAACTCACATTCTAATGGAGGAGAAAAACATGAGAATAACTAGGTATAGGCAAGATACATACAAAGTAAGTGGAAAGTAATCAGAGAGGTGAAGGTACTAGCAGATGGGGTACCAGGAAAGGATTCCTGCACAAGGTAGGGTTTGAGCTGGGTCAGAAAGAGCAGCTAAGAGGCAAAAGTGAGGGGGCAGAGCCAGAGGAGATGGAGTGTCCAGTTGGAGTCTTCTGTAGCTGGATTGTAGCATGAGTGAAGAAAGGGAATATAGGGAGACCGGGAAGGTAGGAAGGGGCCAGGTTGTAAAGAGCTTTGAATGCCAAGCAGAGGACTTAATAGTTGATCCCGGAGGTCATAGGGAAATACTTGGAGTTCATTCAAGGGTGTGGTGACACGAGGAAATCTTTACTTTAAAAAAAAATCATCATGGCAACAGAGGGCAGGATGGAGTGAAATGGGAAGAGAGGCAAGGCAGGAAGACCTGTTTGGAGGCTGTGGTAGTTGTCAAGTATGGAGATAAAGAAGGGCAGGGTGGAGCTTCTATGAGTGGAAAGGAGAGGCTAGGAGACATGTTGTGAACATAAATGACAAGACTGAGCAATGGACTGGACTTTAAGTGATTTGTCCTGGGTTATAGAACTACGGGTCAAGGCTGGGACTTGAACATGGGTTCTTTGGGATTGGAAGCTTGTTTTCTGTTCCTCACTCCACACTGCTTCACCTAGAGCATTGGGTACATTCAAACTCACAGCCTTGACTCCTTACAATTGGTTTGATGTTCAGTATTTTCTTGTTTGAAGGAGATAGGCAATGAAATTTTGGACTTCTTGAGAAGAGAAGATACAATATCTTCACCCTTCCCTCCCCTTCCTTTTCCTATACACACAAATATGTACACATACATATGCCTACATTTTTACATATTCCTAGAATTTCATTTGATATAATGCCTTTTACCCAAGGTGAGTTACTGTATTACAACATTTTTTGAACAAGTAATTATTATTACTTTTATTAGGAACATTTTCCTGGTCATTTTCCTGTGCATGATTAATGAACGGTGACTAAAGAACCAGGCCTGCAGCTAGAAGGATATAAAAAATTATCCTACCCTAAAACACACAAACCCACTGCTTCTACATTTTTAAATAGCTTATGTCTTTAAATTTGGGGACATAAATCAAATATAAAATTCGGTAATGCAACAAACACTTTGTAGCTAATCTTCACTAGAAGAAAAGACACTGGGGTGTGATCTCCCTTTCCTTTTACTCTTCCCTCCTTTCCATGGGGTGTCCCAGAACCCATACTGGAGGGTACATGGTGGAAAAAACCCACCACCTCCAGAGGCTTCCCCCTGTACTTGGCTTTCCCTTCTTCTCCCACATCACTGCCCTGAAATCGTCCAGGTTGATTGGCTGTTCACACGGTTTGGATTGGGTGAGATTCACCCACTTTATTTCTTCTGGTGAGATACAGAATCATCAGGGCTTACTTTTTGCCTTGCCACTGCCTGCTAAGGTCATCTAAGCGTTAACCCGTACGCATTTTCCCTACAGCCTGATAACCCCTGACACTGTCATCAGACCTAACTATATACCTTAACAAACCCTATTCTACCTTTTGGCTAGACCCTCAGGAATTATAGATTTTTCTATATGCCCAGCAGCTGAGTTTTCTTTTATATGTTGTCTCACCCAATTAGAGTATGAGTTTCTCGGGAGGATCTATTATAGATTTGGAGTCAGGAAGACCTGAGATCAAAGATGCCCTCAGACACGTACCAGCTGTGTGATTCTGGTAAGTAATTTACTCTCTGCCTGCCTCAATCTCCTCAAATGTAAAATGGGAATAATGACAGAATCTACTTTCCAGGGTTATTGTAAGGATCCAATAGTACTTGGCACATAGTAGGATCTGAACAAATGCCAGTTTCCTTCCTTCCCTCTTTGTCATTCCTTTCTTTCCAGTGCTTAGCACAGTTCTTGACATATACTAAATACTAAACACTTTTTTTCATTCATTGATTAATTCAGTTATTCGTTCATTTGTTCTTTTTTTCATTCATTCATCAATTTGATCTAGGGAATTACTACTATCTCAAAGCAAGATGGATAGCTTCCCAATACGACAGGCTGGAAAGGAAAATATCTTATGGCCACATGGGATAAAGGGGGAAAGAAGGCTGTCCAAATGATTTTTCCAGGAAGTCAAACTCTGCATTCAATCATGATATTCCTATCTAAATATCATCCATTTATCCATTGACCAACCCATCTACCTGTACCTAGAGTTGGTTAAGCATAATTTTAGTATGGCAACACAGACTAACAGAAATTGTACCTGAATATACATAGCACACAAAGATACGTTTGTTAATCTTTCCAATTTATATCACATGCACAAATTATATTTCAGTGACTGATTGGACTTGGTATGCTTTGCATGTAGTAGAAAATATTACCTGATCTGGTCATGCAATAAATATAATTGAAATATCAATTTATATTTGGGATGGAAACATAAGGAATAGGCAGTTGAAAGTGTCTGCAGTAGTAATTCAAAATGATCCTACTACACTATAAAAAAGGAACCATATTAGTAGATTTAATGGTTCAATTGATTCTTCTCCCACTTCAGAGAAAAAGATCTGTCTGCTCTAAGCCCAAAGGAGGAAAACCTCTCTCTGTTAACACAGCTGTAAGGCCATATTTCTTCTCCCATAGTTGAGCACAAGGATGCTACACTGGGGCCCCAGACTGAAACACAAACCTGCCTGAAGGGTCTAAAAGGAGACATCTGTGTGTGTGATTGGTGATGTTCCTGGCTATATGCACATCATGTCACCTAGTTTTCCCTGTCTAGCAGTGTTCTGTATTGCTCGTAAAATGGCTTTTGGAAAAATTTGTGTTGTATAATGCCGTGAGAGTGGCCATAGATTGATACTTTCTACTGCAAACAGAAGTGCCTTCTATTAAGAATTATCTTTTTTTTTTTTAATTCAAATGTGTCTCTTCTTTTTCCTTATTAGTCAGGTGGCAGATTAAATAGATCTTTAGGCTTGGAGTTAGGAATTCTTGAATTTGAATCCTGCCTCAGGCACTTATTAACTGTGTGACCCTGGGCAATCACTTAACCTCGAGGCCTTTTTCCTCAACTATAAAATGGGGATAACAATAGTATCTACCTCACAGGTATATTACAAAGATATAATTAGATATATGTTGAATGCTTTGTAAACCTTAAGGATCTACATAAATACCAGCTATTTATTATTATTGTTATTACTATTATTTTCTTAATTAGTTCATAAGCAATTCCAGTATAGAAGCTGATACCTGACACCTCCTTGAGCATCCTCCCACCTACCAGGACCTTGAACATAAGAGGTGCTCAAATACTGTTCCCTGATGGTTTGCCTGTCATGCATGTTGGGACCTGAGGTGGGGCAGAATAGCTTTTTCTTCACACAGCTAATGCCTTCCCCAATATCATGGAAAGAACCAAACAATTGAGATTTTTGTTTAATATCAATTGAAATTTTGTGAAATATGAAACTTTGACATTGCCAGGTTTTGTTTGTGCAAGTGTAAAAGGAGGGAGCAGAGATACAGGATGCTCTGCAGAGACCTGCTCAGCTGGTGAGAATGGTGCCAACCTTCAAACATCCCAAGGCAGTGCTCTAGGAAGAACTGAAAAGGAAAGATTTAGGGGAGTAAGGCTTTTATCTATCTATGCGATTTGCTGGATGCTGTATTTTTTCCTAGTACCACTGACAACTCCATTTCCAGAGCCTTGTCACATACGGGTTTTTTTCTTTTATTTCATCAAAACTTAGCATCAGGACTTTGGAATGGTCATAGCAAAGATCCTCACTGAAAAGGCAGCTCTTCATGAATGAATTCTGCCCATGTGAAGCTTCTCCAAATGAGGACAAGGAGAAAGATGCTCTTGAATGAGAGCTGAGAGCCACATTCCCATTTCCCCATGTGGATTTATTAGTCATAGACCACTGGATTAAACCTCAAATGCTCAGCTGGGGAGTTTCTTGGGCATTCATGACTGGTGAACAACGATGAAATGTCTGTAGCTATTCCAGTTAGTTTCCATTCTAAGGTAGTGTTTACTTTTAGAGTTGAAAACATTTCAGGCTCATTGGTTCTCTAATTTTGCCTATGGTGGTTTCTTGGTTATTCAGTGCGGCAGAGTAAGAGGGGTTCTAGAAAGCAGAAGAGCCAAAACTTTTCTTTCAACTCGTTTCCTCATCTGTATAATGGGGATAATAACATTTACTTCACAAGGTTGTTGTGAGGATCAAATGAGATAATATATCTACATGGATCTGTCTATCTAGCTAGGTATCATCTATGTGTGTATACAATGCTTTGCAAACTTTAAAGTGTGTATAAATGCTAGTGTTAGTATTCTTTATTATCATTAATTTGATGAAAACATGATATACTGGAAAAAAACCACTGAATCGGAGGACCTGGGTTCCTCTTAATCTGTGTGACTTTGGGTAAGTGAATGAGCTTCAACAACCATTTGTTGAGCACTTACAGAGAGGATCCTTAATGATGTTGTGAGGAGTCACTTAACATTCAGTTCAATTAACCAAAGACTGATCAATCAACGTCAAGTACTACAATCAGGCACGTCTGGTTTCTGGAGATATAAAAACAAAATTGCAACAATTTCAGCCCTTGTGGAGCTTATATTTTACTAAGTAAATCAACATGTACACTGATTAAAAAATGTTTATATAAGTGTGTGTGTACATACATATATACATACATATACATATATATGCATGTATGTATATGTAGGTAGGTGGTGCCGTACATAGAGTGCTGGGCCTGAAGTCAGGAAGACACATCATCTTCCTGAGTACAAATCTGGCTTCAGACACTTACTAGCTGTGTGACCCTGGGCAAGTCACTTAACCCTGTTTGCCTCAGTTTCCTCATCTGTAAAATAAGCTGGAGAAGGAAATGGCAAACCACTCCAGTACCTTTGTCAAGAAAACCCCAAATGGAGTCATGAAGAGTTGGACATGACTGAAAACAGCTCAATAACAACCATATGTATATATCTATATCTATAGATATAGATACATAGTAGATAGATAGATAGATAGATATGGATATAGATAAGAGAGATAGACAGACAGATAGATACGGGGGCGGGGGAATAAGTGAAAGTTGTGCATAGGAGGTAATATGTGAGCCAAAAGGTATGAAATCTTATTTTTACTTAAAGGAAGTCAGTTTTAAAGTACTATTGAACATAGCAAATGAACAACTTAAAAGGAACAGAAAACTATAGATTTATATCTCTGTCTGAAAATACAGAGAAAGAAATAAGAGGGAAAAAAAGCACTCACAGAACTGCCTGAATGCATGGCCAGGGGAAAGTTCACCAACCATCTGGGCTGATTCACTCTCTTATTCTGTCAGTCACATCTGTTCCCAGTAAATGGAAGACCTCACTCATTGGTGGGGCTGAGAAGGCTCAATACAATTCTCACCTACTCCTTAGTGCTTGTGTCCTTCTCTGCATTTTTTCCCCCTCTGTCTCTACCAGAGAGATTCAAAAGCACTCATTATGGCTAAAGACAAAAAACTGCACTAATGACTAACAGCAAAACCTTTCTGCCCTCCAACTTGGAATCCAGTAGCTCCTCCAAAACTGTGAAGATTTCAACCAGCAGATTTCAGTGGAATTCTTCTGAAACCTTTCTCTTGCTCGTTGGAATTGGTCTCGATATGGTACTACCCAGAGAGGAAGAGGAAGGGTATTCCAAAGCTTGGGAACTGTCTTATGCAAAAGCACAGAGATGAGAGGTGGAATGCTGAGTTCAGGGAATAATAGTAAGAGCTAGCATTGATGTAGTATGTTAAGGGTACATGTATTATCTCAAAATAGCTAGTAGTTCAGTTGGCTGGAACATGGAACATAAAATAAGACTGGAATGTTCACTAATTACTGGGCACACTTCCCTCTCTGGTTACAGCAGTTTCCCCCTGCCTTCAGTGGATGGAATGCTTTGAATAGCAGACTGAGTAGTTTGGAAGCCTAATAGAAAGCCTAGAAGTAGTTGAGTTACCCTAGAAGCAATAGAAAGCCACTGGAGGTTTTTGATCAGTGGAATGTTGTGGTTTGACCAGTGCCTTAGGAAGAACATCCTGGCAGTGTGCAGAGGATGGGTAAGAGAGGGGAGATACTGGAAGCAGAACAACCAGGGAGGCTGTTACAATCAAACAGGCAAGAAGGAATGAAAGACCAAATTAGAGAGGTGGTTGAGTGAGTGATGGATGACCGAGACGCCATGTGTGGAGAATCAACAAGACTCAGCAACTGATCAAAGGTGGGAGAGGAGGAGGAGGGAAGAGTCAAGAATGATTCCTAGGTCATAAAGGTGGCTAACTGGGGCTATAGGAGTCCCACAGAAATAGAGAGGCAGTAGGTTTAGGTGTAAAGATGGCAACTTTCCATTTGTAATGAACCATCTGAGCCTGAATTTGGGGTTAGGATGAGTGTTGATGACAGCACAGCCCCATAATAGAGGTTTATTGTGATTACCTCCCCATTGGAGGTACACTAACTAATGTAAGAACCAAAGCCATAATTGGAAATTGCAGAGAGGCAGATTTTGGGTCCATGTGAGGATGGATTTTCAAACGACTAGAGCTCTCTAAAAGTGAAATGGGACCTCATGAGAGGCCTTCAGGCAAAAGCTAGATGACCACTAGTTATCGATATTTTAGAGGGGATTCTTAGCTAATTACAGGTTAATTAGATGGCCTCTGAGACCTCTTCCAACTCTGAGTTTGTGATTCTGCAAGAGGGGAGCATGGCATACTGGGAGGCAGGGAGGTGTCATGGCAAAGCTATGGGGTCTACTAATGGCCTAGGGGGCTCCTGGGCTTTGTGTGATGCATTGTGCTTATAAACAGTATTTGGAGAATAATTCAATCCTTTTGTGAGGATTCAGGGTCATAATTTTAAACCCCAATGGTTTCACTAAGCAGTAGATATAGGCAACTTGGGACATTGGGCTGAATCTGCACTGACCTCTGCACCTATTTCTCCAATAAATCCCAATATATGTTTTATTTTTGTTATTTATCTCTGTTCTCATAAGAGTGGAGTGCAGAATGTGCAGCAGCATGACCTTAGATGCCTCTTTGCAAAATTAATTATTGAGGCGATATCCAAAGGAGGCTTTTCCTAACTTTTCATGCCCTTAAAAATACCCTCATCTGCACCATCTTTAGTAGGTCTCTGACTCCTGCATTCAGAGCATGCTATTATTTCAGCATCAGTTGGCACTTCAACTTTTAGGTCAGTTTCAACACACTCTGTAACTTGCATTAATTTCATGGTGCAACATCATCACATCACAAGATCACAGATTTTAAACTGGAAGTAAAGGTCGTCTTAATCCACTTCTTTCATTTTACAGATGGTAAACTGAGGCCCGCAAAGTGTTGTGTCCTTTTACTTCTTAGGATATTCCTAAAGAACTTTAAAACGATGAACAATTTTTTTCAATAATCAAAGGCATAAATGGGATTTTACAGCACTATCTATTTATTCCTAGATGTCCCAATGCATAGGCAATAAGAATTAGTAGAAATAGTATAAACTCTAGAGGGAGGTAGGCTGCTTTCAAAGGCAACTTTGGTGCTTAAGATGTGTGTGACCTTGAACAAGTGACTTACACTCCCTTGGTTTCAATGTCCTTATCTGTAATATGTAGGGGCTAAACTAGATGCCTTCTCAGGTTCCTTCAAATAAAGAAGCCTTTACACACTTTACACAATTACAGTGTGCCAGGTACTGTGTTAAGGGCTGGGAATAAAAATCACATGCAAAAAGAGAGATAGTCCCTCCTCTTGAAGAGCTTACATTCCAACGTGGGAAGACAGTGCATAAAACAGAGCTAAAAAGGGCTGGGTGTGGGGAGGGGGAGATGAAAAGGGATCAGGGAGGATGACTTCCTTCTCTAGTGGAGAAGTCCAGAAGGTCCACAAAGCAGCCTAGAGAGGAATGAGGAAACGAACATGGCTGTTCAGGGTACTTCCTTAAAAATGGAAGTTCCCGGACAGATGGTACAATCAGAAGGAGCCAGGAGGTAGAGGGTGAGAAGGCACCTTCTGGGTTCTCTCTTCTCCTATGAACCCTAGAAGAGTTCTGTTACATTCAGGGATTCTGGTACCTTTAGGAAAATATTTAATATCTGGCTCTGGTGGGCAGGAGGGAGCATCTCCCAGACACACGTTTAAGTTTAATTCACGTTATTAACATTTTCTCCATCACTTTAAATCTAGATAATCAACAAAACAATCAAGCCCTGACTTGTGGCATTTGGCTATTTCTGAGGTATAAATGCTCACAATGAAAACTTAATAATCTCTCAGAGCCAGGTGTAAGCTGGTTATAGCACATATGTGCTATACTATATGTATGATACTATTATCACTGCCACCACCACCACCATCACTACTACTACTATCATAATATAAACAGTCTGAGATCAGGGAATCACTCTAATTCTTTCTAGTTGTATATCCAGCACCTAACATAGTGCCAGGTACACAGTAGAAGTTTAATAATAAATAATTGCTGATTGATTGACTACACTATCAGAAGGAATATCCACATTGAATACATGATTGATGATTTATTGATTACGTCACTACTACAACAACTACTGCTACTACCATCACTACCACTACTACCACCACCACTACTACTACTCCTACTACTCCTACTATAATAATGTAAACACTCCGAGATCAGGGAATCACTCTAATTCTTTATATTTGTATACTTAGCACCTAACATAGTGCCACGCACATACTAGAAGTTTAATAAATGATTGCTGATTAACTACACTATCAGAGGGAATATCCACATTGAATAAATGATTGATTGATTACATCACTACTATTACTACAACTACTACAATGACTACTATTACAATCACAGCTACTATTACAACTACTATTATTATAGTAACAATTACTACTACTATTACTTATTTTTTATATTTATTTTTTTATATCTATATTACTTATTTTTTTATATTTATATACCTAGCACACAGTTTCAGGCACATAGGACAAGTATGGCTTAAAGAGTATGATGGGCTACAGACCTTCCAGGGATAGCTGATGCTATGAGCTTGAAGTTCAGTATGTGACCTGATGGAAGAAATGCCAAAGATGGTGCATTATGGGCCTGGCACCAATAGTCCAAGACTGGTCAGATGAGATGATGTCCAAATGAAGGTCAGTGTGATATTGATAATGATAATAATGACTCACATTTCCGTGGTGCCAAAAGGTTGACAAAGCATTTTCATCACAGTCCTATGAGATAGATAGGGCAAATGTGACTTCTCCTCATTTTATAGATAAGGAAATGAAAGCATTTGATCATGATTACACAGTCAGTGTCTGAGGAACCCAGAACCTAGGTCTGAGTCTAAGTCCTACACTCTATAATCAGTAAATTTATAAATATATATTTATCTTTGATAATATCTCACATGAGACTGGCCAGATTAGATAATATCTAGGTGAAGATCATAGGGGCTTATCAATACAGGGAAATTAGGTTGACTTTCTTCCAAAGGATCTTTATTCTGCTAAGAATTCAGGTAAGATTTGGTGGTTCCCCATACCCAGACCCAAATGGTCAGCCTCAGAGGGGGCAGCACCAGCTCTTACAATTTGGAAATGGGATAGTACTCCAACCTTGGGGATGTGGGACTGTCTGGCTCACATTCTCCTTCTGTCATTCCAACTGTGGCACACTATGGAATCTCATCCAATTCTGTAATTCTGTGAATACATTTCAATGACACCAAAAGTCACAGCTTGGATGCCAGACTTCTGTCTATCAGATAACCCAGATTTCAGGGCACAATAGTACACATATCCTAAAGCAGCAGGTTCTGAACCAGACAGAATCATTGTTATGCCAGTTTCAGTCTGAAATAGAACCTGGCAAAGAGAGGAAAAATACTTAAATGCTGGTCAAATTGTTGGCCAAAATGAGTTTATGACAATTTTGTGCATTAGGATGATTCATTAGGTCATATTCAAAGGTTTCACAGAAATACTTTAGATTCTTTGAATATAATAAAAATACTTTATATGTGTCACATGGTACAATTTTCTGAAGCACATTTACATAGAGCTGATATTAGACATTTTATGAGTAAAAAGATTAAGGTTGAAGGGGACTCAACAAGAGTATTCAGTAAGGCAAACTTGTAAGACGTGTTAAGGAATTCATGTGTGTACCATCAGCAGCAACTACGACTCAGTGCACATAGTAGGCACTTCACAGGTGCCTATTGATTGATTGGTCATCATTGGTGAGGTAGCATCATGTAGTAAGAGAAAGACACACTTAGAGCTAGGAGAGTTTTGGGTTTGAATCTTGCCTGTGACAGTACCTGTGTGACTATGGGCAAGTCTCTTGACATCTCTGAGCTTTAGTTTCCTTATTTATCAAAATGAAACAATGAAATTTGGACTCATTAACTCAGGATTTTTATGAGGATGTTGCTTTGTAAATTTTAAAATGCTTTAGAAATGTGAGTTGTCATTAGCCATCTTCAACAAATACATTGACAGGCATAATTTTTAATAACCAATTACTAAGATGTGGGGGGGGATCCTGGCTTTTTTCCCTATTTCCTCATTTAGTTATTAGGTCAAGGCATCCTCTGAAGCACAAGGCTGATGATAAGAGTGGGTCCTTTCTTGGGTGGGACCCCATCCAACTGGGAAAGCTTAATTCTGATTAAAGGTTAAAGACCACCTTATCTAGGTGGAATTCTTAAGTAATCCCACCATTGTTCCACTTAGATAAGATTCCTGGAGAATACATCCTGAAATGACTCCTATGGCTAGCCCAAGGTGGGGGTGGTCTGGGTAGAGATGAGTCTCTTCCATTGACATAATCAAAGTCACATCCCCCAGCCCCTCATTAGAATAAACCTACCTCTCCTAATATTTATTCTCTCATTGTTAACCAACCAGAGTTGATTTCTGCCTGTGCGGAACACACACTTTTCCAAGGGTATTTAAACATCCAGCCGACTCCAAGATTCATCTTTAGCCTCTGAGAATGCCAATGACCTTATTTTATTAATTATTTGCTAGCCATAATGAATAAGTTGATTATTAATCACCCAGAAATTATGCCTCTTGGACTTTTTACTTGTCACAACATATAGAATGAGGGATAGCATACAGCATTGTGCTGGGTCATGGGAATAGAAAGGCATTACAGATTTTTTAACAGGCTTACAGTCTGACTGAAGACACAGGATATATACTAAATTATACTGGCTGTGTCTGCCCCATGCTTCAAATACAGTCTCCTCACCTCCACTTCACGAAATCTCTTCCTTCAAGATGTAGCTGGAAAAAAAAAAAAAAAAAAAAAACATCTGGAGGAGGCCTTTCCTAATCCCTCCTCCCAACTTAAGATTCTCTTTTCCTAAATGCCTTTTATAGATATACTTCAAATTTATTCTTCTGATATTTATCTTATATATAAAAACATAATTACTTGTATCCTGTATCATAACGTAAATATTCTGACATCAGGGGAATCACTACTACTACTACTACTACTACTACTACTACTACTACTACTACTAC
>NW_020945237.1:5039125-5156716 GCF_900497805.2 Vombatus ursinus | reverse complement strand
ACTACTACTACTACTACTACTACTACTACTACTACTACTACTACTACTACTATCATAATATAAACAATCTGAGATCCGGGAATCACTCTAATTCTTTATATTTGTATACCTAGCACCTAACATAGTGTCAGGCACACAGTAGGAGCTTAATAAATGGTTGCTGATTGATTGATTACACTATGAGAGGGAATATCCACATTGAGTAGGATATCTGATCCATAGAAAGGTAAAGTATTTTCAAGTAAAGTTGGGAAATGAGAAATCCCTGGCAGGATTAATAATGATAGATGGTACACAAATAGGTTAAAGTAGTAAAGGCTATTCAATTATCAAGAAAAGTGGCCAAGGGCTAATTCAACAACTGCATTCATCCATGGAAGGGTTATAAGGTAGATGACTTAGTCTATGGTAGAAAGTCAGAATGTATTCAGGATATGAGTTTAATTGAACAAAGTAATATGAATGCTATTGAAGCTTTCAAGGCCTTCAGTTTTCTGGACCAAATACAGAACAATAGAATTATATATTTGAATTTAAAAAAGTGTTTGATTACTTTAATCAACACTTTCTTTTAGGGACAGTATAACTAATCTTTAAAAATAATATAGCTTCCTAATTTGGAATTATTTTTGATTAATGAAAAGGGACTGTATCCTTGACGTGCTATTGAGAAGTTGTGACATAATTAATCTTCCTAATTGTTTCAGCTGAGGACTGTTTCATCTTAGGCTCTCATCATTGTCTGTTGCCTATGCCTGTAAAATAGACTCAGGAACAATATTCTCTCATCCCTTGGATTCCCCAAATGGCAGCATAGTGGTTAATCAAGTAAGGGCCAATGCTACATTTTAAACCTCTCTCTCTCTCCACACACATCCATATGCATACATATATACACACACATACATATATTTATTTATAACATGAACATTTTTTCACATTGTTTTGCACTGTTTCCTAAGCCTTAGGGCTTTCATAAGCATTTAATAATTTCTTGATTTTAATGACTCCTTATCTTAATCCACATCTTAATATGGGAGGTAGCCCGACTGTGTTGGGTTTGGACCCAAAGGTTCTGGATTCAAATCCCAAGTTTGCTGTGTAGTTGACTTTGGGCAAATGACAAGTCTCAGGACCTCATTTTCTTTTTCTGCAAAATGAGGTAGTAGGCTAATAACTTCTAAGTTCCCCTCCAGACCTAAACCTCTAGTACATTCACATTGTTGTGTGTGGCTTTCCTGAACTGTCATCTCATCTCTGTGGAATATTTGTATGGATATTCCCAATGCAGTTGGACAACTTATTTGTAAGTTATGGACCCAAAGAGTTGTTTGGGGGGAAAGGGGTACTGAGACTTTAAATAATGTGTCTATATGAGTTAATTCTTATTTATTTCCAAGCTCTATAGCAACAACATTGTTAAAAACATATTTCAATAGAGAACAGAGAATATTTTTCAAATAAAATAGGCATTCTATTTCTTCTTTTTTAAAGGCCTTGGGGCTGAAATATTTGAGTCACAATATTAAAACCTTCAAAGTCCTACAATTAGTGTTCCAGGTTTGAATAATTTTCATTTATTGGAGTTCAGACCATCTATGTGCTGTGAAATGACTCCTATGGCTTGCAAATAAGAGTGTCAATTGCTAATATATTTGAACTAGAAGCATCCAGTTAATCTATACCACTTTTGAGAAAAACAGTTAAAGAATAACATGGAACAGGCGGTATTTACTGTACTACTGAGGAAGCCACAGTGACCACAAATGAAACTGATTTTTTTTTTTGGGGGGGGGGTGGTGGTAATCATGTGAGTTCTGAAGTGAGAGGATCCAAATTGTCACCTGTTTTTCATTGTTGTTTACTTTTGGTTCAACGTGCAAGGCATTTTGTTTACACCGGAATTTTTCCCTTAGACATGTTTTAAGGGGCCAGTAAGCATTACAAAGAGGGACAATTTTCATACCCGGATTTTAACCAGGATTTTCACGGAGCATTGGAGGGGGGGAGGGAAGGGGAGAACTAAGAAAAGGGCAAGAAAAGAAGAATGGGAACATTAATAAGAATCTCTTTTCAATCAGTCCTTGAGCTGAGACAGAAGGGGAAATGACTGGGTTCCTCCATCTTTTTTCCAAAGCAGCACAATCAGGGTCAAGTGGAACAGGTTTCTCCACTCTGCAATCAAGCTTGGGCTACAGGAGGTGATGGGGAGCAGGACCTCTGTAACTACAACTCTAGGGAAGGGCTTTCCTCTCCTATCTGAAGATCTGTTCTTAGAGCCTTTTCTCAGCTCAGCCTGCTCCCTAGTGGCTTTTTTTCCAGTAAGTGAGATAATCTCACTTAAAAGCCACTTACTGTGGACCCATTTCAGCGAGAAGTTAAGGTTGCCTGCGAAGAAATGTGTGTGTGTGTGTGTGTGTGAGAAAGAGAGAGACACAACACACACACACACACACAACTTTAAGGATGTATACAAATTCGTGTTGATAAATTTCTACGGCCCTTATTTGTTGACATGTCTATCGATCTTATATCTGCGTAGATATAGAATATAGTGCGTAGATAGGTGTATTCTCTATCCTGTGTAAAGCTCTTTCTAAAACTACTTAGCTCTATGTACACACACACACACACACAGTCTACCCATACACCACATCTATCTGCCCTATTTAGGACTGTATAGCTCAGTCTTGCAGCCCAGCTGGGGAGCTGTTGCTTCTTTTGGCTGATGCACCGAAGTGATGCTGGAGGAAAGAGACAGATAGAGTTAAGGGGAGCTCCTCCTCCTCTCGTCTCCCCGCTTTCATCCATCCAACCCCCATCCCCATAGTTACAAGACGGTGGAAAGTTGGCCAAGATGAAGGGCAGAGAGGTAGAAAGACTCCCGGGAAGCGCGCCTCCACCGCTAAGACCTGGGAGCCCTCGGGCAGTCTGTGTTTTGCCGGCAGCTGGTCCTTCTTTTTGCTGCCCCCCCTCCCGCCCCGTTCCCAGCAACTCCCCCGGGGCGTGTGCAGTGGGCAAGTTTGAGCACCGCGCAGGTCTCCAGCCCACCAGGATTCAGCCGCGACGTGAATTTACCAACCCAGCTTGGGAGTAGTACCCGACCCCAACTGGAGTCTCTATACCCCCGCCCAAATTCTGCCTCCTCTCCACCTCCCTTCTGCTCTCACTGCTTTCCAACCGCTCTCCCTCTCCGCCGTCCTGAAATTAGCTAAGGTGACAGGGACCGTCTGCAGGATGTGACCAAAAAAAAAAACAAAAGGCTCTCTCAAGGACTTCTGACTACTCACATCGCAGGCAGCTGCCGCTGCCAACACAGCTGGATCCCCGGGGCGCCACTGCCCCCAGCCCCGCTCAGCACCAGAGGGGCAGCGAAGGGCAGGGAACGACCCCTCCAGAACGTCCAGGTCCTGGGGACCCTGCGCTGATCTCAGAGCATCCTTCTCTTTAGCTCCAGGGGTTGGCACTTGGTGGGAAGGTTGGAGGGGAGGGGGTGGGGGGAATTACCAAATTCCTCCCAGCTGCAGGAAGTTGTCCTTTAAGGGGTGGGGGGGGAGGTGGGGGGGGAGGTGGGGGTGGAATTGCGGAGAGGCTGGTTAGCAGGCACATAGTCAGAACAGCATGTGGACTGGCTTCCCCTGTTTCTTCAATGCTCTGTGTTTGCAGCTGCGTCCGTGGCTGCTGCTACTGCTGCTGCTGCTGCTGCTGCGTCCGACGCTGCCGCTTTCAGTATAGCCTGCTGTTGGCAGCAGTCTCCCGGGCACTGGATGAAGAGAGGGGACGTACTGCTGCTGCCGCGTCCTCTGCTATATGGTGTCTTCTGTGGGGGGAGCAGTCGCTGCTCCTCCTCCTCCTCCTTCTCCTCCTCCTTCTTCTCCGTCTGCTACTGCTGCTGCTGCTGCCGCTGCCTCTGGAGCTGGCCCGTATTCATTCCCCCAGCCCATAGTCTAGTAAGGAGTTGAGACTCTGCGCCTCCCTCCAGGACGGTCGGACACACATGGCTTGTTACCTGGTCATCAGTTCCAGACATCTCAGGAATGGGCATTACCGTGGCATTAAAGGAGTTTTCCGAGGACCCCTATGCAAGAATGGCTCTCCCTCACCGGTAACTCTCCCCCAAACCCCCCTAACACGCACACACTCATACACGCAGACATTCAGAGTCCAAATAAACAGAGGGGGAAGAGTATTGCGTGGGTGGCTATGTATAAATATGGTACTCAGGGGATGAGCACCTACAGCATCTCATCAATAGTCCATACTGTCTGTTGATGGAGTTTAGAAATCTGCCACGCACAGAGAGGGGCATGCAACTGTTTACGTTTGTACTCACACCATATGGTTGTCAGGAGCTTTATTTTTCGATGTGTAAATAATAACGGAATGCAGTTAGCTGCAGGAATGTGGAGGTATCCTTAGGATTTATTCTGAATGGTGCTTCAGATTTTGATTCTGCCAGTTTGGACCAGTTTGGAAAGTTTGGGTGACACTTCATGTTTTGCCTTGGGAAGATTTACTCTATGGGGAAGGAAAAAAAGGTGCTTTTTAAAGGATGTGGATGCATCAGGTCTCAGGCAATGAAAGGTGCTGAGAGTTGTAACATGGTTTCACCTAGTGTTTTACCATGAGGTAGTATTAAAGAGAAAAAAAAATAAATATGCATTTGTTTGACTTTTTATCTTGCAATGGAGAGATTTAATAATTCTTAAGTGAATTGAACATTTTAAAAGCCATACTTCTGGTAAGTTGAAACTGAGCTTGCATGGGGGTTCTGATTTAAATGCTAATTATATCCTTGGAAGATGCTATACACTAATGATATTTTAGACTGCAAATATATTCCAAGAAAATATAAGTATGAATCATGCAGAAATATTATACCTGCATTCTTAGTAGGTAAATGAACTCAAGGAACAATATACTTCTGGTTCAGGGTAGAGAAAACCAAATTAATATACAATGAAATGGAGAGGAATAGTTTTAGATATTAGACTCATTTTTCCTTACAGACAATTTCCAGTATGAACTTTAATGCTTCATGTGGGTGAATTGATTTTTAGTAAAGTATAATATTGAAAAATCTGTGATTATGTTGGATATAGGCTATGCTCATGAAACTTAAAATGTGTTCAGTGCAAAGACAGAACTGAAACGTAAGTTATGAAGGGAAGTATTGCTTTATAGGTACTTATCCACTATAAAAAGTTTGATTTTGCAGACCCCTCATTTATTTGAGCAGATGAAGTTAGATAGAGGATACCATGGCGTGAATCACAGAACCTTAAGATTGTATGAGGCTTTGGGTACTTGAGTTTTTATTTTAAACTCTTTGCATTTCTCCTATTTTTAAAGTCTTTGAGGATAAGACCCATAAGTTTCCTTGGTAAGCTGCTTACATGTTTAATTATCTTCAGTGTCAGCAAAATAATTCTTGTATTAAACTCCAATCTGTCATTTTGTAAATGAAGACCATTTGGGGGATTTTCCCAACCTTCAGTCATTCTTGTGCTTCTCTTGCAAACATTGCTTTTAGTTGGGGGAGCTTTGAGTTGGACATGTTATTGTAATAAAGTCCTGAGTAGTTCTGTGTATGGAGGAGGGTAGGGGTACTTCACTAGTCCAATCTTTGCTTTTACTCCTGCTTCAGTTTGAGTGGGTTCCCTCAGGAGGTTAGTGCACACTGTAAGTCATGGGTTCCTGGGGGTTGGGGGTGGGGGCAGGAACCTTGCTCTGTGGCCACAGATTGTATCCTGAACCCTGGTTAGTCATTTCTCAAATGCATACCTTTGAGTAAGAGGGACCTTGGCTAAGAGGATGCAAAAGTATTAAGGCACTCTCTCATCAAAATAGAAGTCCTACTGATGGTGGGTGACCAAATAACATTATCCTACATAGAGAATAACAGTTTTATCCATTACTGTACTTGTTTTTAAAATGAAAATGCCAGTTTAACGACCCTGTTGACCATCTCACTATGACCCCTTTGTCCCAATCTTACAAATTAGTCTTTCCCAAACTTATTTTTGGTTAACTTTTACTCCTCAGGCCACCTCCCTTCAGTTAATGACACTGAATTCTATTTTACTTACTACAGACCACCACTCTAATTTGTCAATGTCACTATTAGTTTGAACAGATCTTTCGAGGTTCAGGACATTTCTCCCCTCAACTGGATGGCATCTGAAAATGTTGTAGTGGGTATATTCTGCATTCTATAGTTCAAGTCATTTATGGAAAGATTATGTGGCATGGGGTCCAGGCCTGACCATTACAGATCATCAAATAATGGTTTGTCTCCTTACTTTGAAACTGGTCATCTAGCTCTTTTTGCACCCCTTGTGTGATTGTTTTCAGATCTAGGCTGTTTTTTTCCCCTAGATTGTTCATGAGTTTATTTTGAGAGATGGAATGAGAGACTTAACTCAAGTCAAACTTTTTTTTTTAAGCTGTGTCTGTGTCTCATTCTTTTTAAGGTATTTTCATATTGTTTTAATGAGTCCCCTCCTCCTTCCAATACTTTCTCCTCCCTCCCCCTAGTGTTTCTCTTGAGATAGATGTTGAGTTTTCAGATCTGCAATACACAGGTCATGCTTTTTCCCTTTAAAAGATATAGGCACTATAATGGTCTTTTTTTTTTCCCCCAAATTCGAGTACTTTCCTAGCCCTTAGTAAATTCTCAGAAATATTTAGGTGTACCTTTTAACTTCAGTGACTATTAACCTCTTTTCATAACTATTCAACAAAACTTGGTCATTTGGCGACAATTGGCTTTCCCATCCTACCCTACTTGTGGTTGCCATTGCTATTCAAATTCATAAGTTTGGGTTTTTCCCTGAAAATTAGAGATGATATAAAAAAGGGAAATACCAATAAAATCCCACATAATAGAATCTCAGAACTAAAATACACACCAACTTACTTTACCAGAGAGAATAACAGTGCCACAATCAAATGTGGACATAAAAATGTGTTTCTTGGATGGTTATTTTTAAAAGAAATATCTGGAAATGCTCCAGGTATAAAATGTCGCTCCCTCAAAAATGTATTTTCACGGTTTTCCATTTGCCCCTAGTGTTTGCTAGTGTGGGTTATTACAGTCAAAACTACTGTGCGCAGCATTTTTTTTTCTTTCTATGCTGTTTATTTCAGAATATTTACTTCAGTGGACATTTACATTACGTTTTTAGTGAGAATTGCAGGGATAATAAAATATTTGGGTGTTATCAAGGCATATTCCTAAAGTTAAGGCAAAAGATGGCTTTTCTCATCCAAGGGTATAAATGCAAAGATTTTATTTGAAGGTTGAATTATTCTACTTATTGGGAAGTGTGTGTAAAAAGTATGGCATACTGCCTTTATTTCTAATAAGCGTGTTGGTTGGAATTCTGCCATAGCATAAAGAAAAGGAAAAAAAAAAAAGAGGAATTGGGGGTAGTTATCTATTAAAGTTTTTCATTGTTTTGAGAGAAAATTGGAATTCTCACCTCCCTTCTTCCTATGTAGATACCTAATTCCATCCCTCTCCCCAACCACAGTAACTACTAGCCAAAGTGTTTTTCTTATTCCTATCTGCCAATAGACCTGAACAAATAACTGCCTGAGAAAGAATCAACAAGTAAGAAGGGGAAAAAAAAAACTCCCACAAATCCTTAAGAGTTGTTATGAATTAACCTTTAAGATTATGTACACATTTCCTCAAAAGACACAAAACATACCTTTATTGTATTATTATTAAAAATTGTCAAAAGATATCTGGGAAAAATCATACATTATTTTACCATTACGTATACTAAGAATGTCTCCTTGTTTTGGTTTTCGAAAGGCAGTAAAATATAATCTTTAAGGAAAAATCCATTCTGAGATAAAACCCATCATTGCAGGCCAAGAAAGCTCCTCCACTGCCATGTCAAGATTCAGAAAGCCAAACAAATTTCCTCCAGTTTAGGAAATTTAGAGAGAAAAATGCATATTCCAGTTAATTTGTAATGGTGGTCCTTTGTTTTGATGTAAAAAAAAAATCTTCATTTTCAAATTAATAACCAATGAGAGGCAGTGGTATGGAGGATAGAGAAACCCTGGGCAAGTCACTTAATCTCAATATTCCCAGGCAACTCACTAAGAGTATAAATTGCTAAGCAGGTGCTAATCTGTATTGTTGCAGGAGAGGGGTTCTCTAAATCTATGAAGTCACAGGTCAAGTGAAATGCAATATATACTAGACTGAGTTTGGATTTATTTTACTTGATGCATGAAGAGTTAAAAGGATTGACATCTTTGAAATAAAATCTGTGTGTTTCGAATTATTATGTAATTGTCATCGTAGCTTGACTACATCTCTTTGTCTTATTAACTCTCTGCAAACTTGGATGTGAAATATGGTATCTTCATTTGAAGAACTATCCAATAGCATAGCTCAGCACTCAAGAGTAAGGGCTGTTGGGAGCATGCACATCTCAGTTCCTAGTTGGGACCAATGGGATTTGGGCATTGATACAACTTATCATAGGCACTTAACCCTTCACGACCCAACGTGAGTGCCATTTCTTCTACATACCCTCATGTGAACATCTTAGCTCAAAGCGTTCTCTTCTTCGGCTACTGTACTGTCTCTTCTCTTGTCTTCTCTTGCATGTTGCTTCTCCTATCTAGTGGAATGGAGTCTTCTTTAAGGCAGGGATTACTGTTTCATTCTTTCCCCCCAACACTCAGTACAACATTTGGCAGAGAGTGAATGCTTAAGAAATGGGTGTGGATTGAATCATTACATAAATCAAGGTGTGTTTTCTGAAGCTCTGATATGCCTTTTGCTGTTGCTGCGGTTGTTTGCCCTTCCGTCTTGAAGAGGACCATGACATCAGGAAGGTGATTCTCTAATCACGCTTGGGGAGCCCTTTACTCTGTCTGTCTCCTTTGGGCTTCTCTTAGCCAGACGCGAGAGATTCTCAATGTAGTCTGTGACTGCAGATTCCCAGCCCCTATCTCAAAAGTGAATTCTTTTCTCCCAAATCAGAATCTTGACATCTTTTGATTGTTGCACAACCTTGGTTTTTCTAAATATACCAAATCTTATTTCAGAGTACTTCAAATGTTTAATATCAAATATGTGTAAAATTTTAGAAAAAACGTTATTACATTGAGTTTGTATACATCTCACATATGGCCTCATGTCGGGAAAATTATGGACTTTGACGATGTTCTACATGTTTCTAATGCCTGGTCTGAATTAGGGATGTTCTTTAGAATGAACAAACATCTTTTCAAGATATTCCCCAAATGTCTTCAAATTATGCAGACTTAAATGTGCTAAATGTAACTTTAAAGATAGACACTTCCTTACACAAGTCATTATTAGAATAATATCTCAGTATTACATGGCACTTTAAAATTTGCAAAGCAGTTTATATCCTTATCTCAAGAGTGTGACAACAATCATATGAAGTAGGTACTATTATTATCTTTATTTATATTGAAGTAAAGAGGAAATTGAGGCTTAGAGAAGCTTAGGGATTTGATTAGGGTAGGTAGTGCTAAAGGCAAGATTTAAAACTAGGTCTTCCTGACTCTAATGCTTTATCTACTATGCCAAGCTGCTTTAGCTCCTCTTCTTTGTTTGGATATGTGAATAATAAGTTTCTCTTCAATTGAAACCTTCAATAGAAGAGGCATTGTGGTCCAGTGGGAAGATCACTATTTCTAGAGTTGGAGGACTTAGTTCAAATCCCGCTCTAATGGTTATTACCTTGTGACCTTGGGCAAAACATTTAACCTCCCTGTCTCTTGGTTTCCCAATTTGTAAAATGAGTGGGTTGGATTACATGGCCTCAGAGATCTCTAAATAGCTCTATAAGGTTACATTTTCAATGTAGTATACATGGGTGCAATTGATTTATGTTGAATATTATACCATTTACTTTTCCAACCACATCACTCCAAAAGCCGCCCATCCCCTCCAAAGCAGCCATAGAACCCTGGCTTTAAGGATTTCTGCTCCAGGAAAACCATGATAGTATTTAAATGCCTACTAGGAGAATTTCCTGGTCTTTCAGACTTTGCATCCTGCTAGCTTAAAGAAGTTTTTGCTATAAGAAGAATGAAAACTACGTTTCAGTGGCGCAATTTGTGAATTTTTAATGGACTACACTGTGTTGTTCCTTATGACAAGGAAATCTGATGCAACAATGTGCTTGGGTTTGTTACTCCTAGATACTCAATTAAAATAAGTGTTATGCTCTATGATTCTGTTCTTATAATTTGGAAATAAAATAAAACCAACAAAATCACATGCTGAGTTAATTTATATGCTAAATATGGAATAGCATTAAATGTTGGATTTGATCATCTGTAGCATTAAGCAATCTTACCCTTAAATAGTATGGTCTCGTAAATGACTATGTAGTCTTTGTTGAATATTGTGTGTTCTGTATTGACAGAGCTGGAAATGCCAGTAGGCTTAAGGCTATGTCAAGAACAAGGTGAATAGTGAATGTTTAAATAACATTATCACATTTAATTCAGTATGAGCCTGTTTTATTCAGAACAGCCCCTTTCGTAGAATTTGTTTTGTATTTGTATGTTCGTTGAGTGTCATATTATACAAAGTGACTTGAATTTGGGGTATAAAATATTCCTTTGCTTTAAATTTTTTTTGTTTTTAATCAAATATATTTCTTTGTAGAAAGAAGTTATAAAATGAGAAATGATGAACTAGACACCACTTAGCCTTCTATTCAAACTAATTTCACTCAGATGATGTTGAGGATAGGTTTAGGGAGAAAATCTTTGTAAACTGGGGAATATTTTCATGAACTGCGGCAGGAATAAAAATGTAGTGAACCATTGTTATTTTAGGCTTTATTCAAGTTAAAGGTAACACTATTGTCTACTGCACTTTTAAGAAAATCTTGGAAAGTAGGATTTACATAATGTCATACAAAATGAGTATTCAGTAAATCATTTGTTTTGTTGTTCTGTTCAAGGGATAATTCAATATGTATGACATTATCTATTTCAAACTTTCTAGTGGAAAAGTCTCATTTGCTTCATTCCTGCTGTGCTCACTAGCAATCTTGAGCCTTATGAGTTGCATCACTGATAGGGAAGTCTTAAACCATTTCTTTTCATTCTGGAATAAAGGAGATAAGAGACTCACTATGCTCAGTGTTGTCCAGGTAAATATATTCTGTTGTAGGCATCCCATTTTAGAATGGCACTGAAAACTCAATACCTCTCAAAGACAGTCGTCAGGTTGGAGATGGCCCAGGAAATCAAGCCATATGAGCAATGTTGGAAGGAGCTTTGAGTGTTTAGCCAGTAAAAAGGAATGCTCGGGGAGAGTGGGTGGTAGAGTTTTGTCGTTATCTTCAGATAGCTGAAGGGACAGCGTCTGTAAGAAACACTCAGCTTATTCTCTGTGGTTCAGAGGATGTAACTAGGACAAGCAGTGGTGGTGATGGTGGTGGTGGAATAACAGGGATATAGATTTTAATTCCATATGAAGACGAACCTTTTAACAATTACAGCAGTTCAGAAATGGAACAAGCTCATTTAAGAGTTACAGTTATCCCTTCTACATTGCTACTTTCCCCACCGTGGTTTGGATATATCATGGGTAGGCATAAACATTAAAAGGGAATTCTGGGGGAGTTTTGCAGAAGCTGCAGATAATACGTGAAAGCCGGCAGACAACATAGAAGAAAGTTTGGAAACTCAGAAATGCATAAAATATATGTAGAGTATTGTATAATATCAACCCAAATTTTACAGTAAGGTACTGTAAACACTGCATAAAAGAAAAAAAAATAGAATTCTTCTTTGGTATGAAGGGAGGGCCAAAAAATTTTTCACGGCTTTTCCAGATTAAGGGGGCGTTGCTTCTCTAACCCTGGCAATGTGGAAGGGATAACTGTAATGAGTTTCCCATCATATCACTGGATGCGTTTAAGCAGAGGATGGGTGACCTTCTGTTCGAGATGTCTTAAAGGAGACTTCTGCAAATGATTAGACCAGATGACTTCTAAGGTCTCCTTCAACTCTGATAATTCTTTAATTGCCTAGAAAGCCTACATTCAAACCCCAGCTATGGGACCATTGCCCTGGAATGGTGTGCTGGACAACATTGAGATGATTTATGCTGCACATTCATTGTGTTCAGTTATAATTAGGGCTGCCAATTTTTTTTTTATTTGGAGATTGGCAAATTCTTTTGGGCAAATTCCACTTCGTTTCTGTGTGGGTGAAGGAATCCAAAGATACTTTAGTTGTACATGGTAATTGCCAGGCTTTTTTTTAAAGTAGTTACATCCCTCCACTCTTTTTCTCCTATACTTTTATCCCTCTTTCTCTTAAGGTAAATGCATTTATAAGTGAAATGCTAATATTACAGCCATGGCCCCTTCCAAAGACGTCTTGTTCAAATTTATATGTATGACAATTGTGCTCTCAAAACCCACAAAGCTTCCTCCAAATTCATAGAAAGTATCTCTTACAGGTGCACTAATCCCTTCCCCCAAAGCTATTACTCAGTACCCCTCAAATTGTCTCCCTCAGAACCACACGTATACATTCATGCTATCCAGTTTCTGACTGTCTTGTGAATAATTCTGTTGCCTTCCCTTTGCTTCAGCAGCCAAAAGTTGACTTCTTTTCCCCCAGACTCTAGTAAATCAACAGAACCACATAGGAAGGAAAGGACCATGGAATCCCTAGATTAGGGAGTGAGAGGAGAGTCCTGCTTACTTTTTTTCCTTCAAAGGTACTCTCTGTTTCTTAGTTATCATTTGTACTTGGAATAAGAAGTAATGAAAATAGCATGGCTTCTATTACTATGTACATTCCATATGTGCACAATTAGCCCCAAAGTGACTTTATCCTTTCCTTCAGATCCAAAGAGAAACCCACTGTGTGACTCCTCACAGATCAGAACATTGGCTAATCATTTGTTTATGACAATGTGTCTGTAAGGAAGGTTGCTTTTAGAGGTGCTACTGAGATGTGGGCACATGACATTGTCCTGCAGAAAGAGTGTTTGGGGTCGAAGAACCTGGAAGCACATCCAAATTCTTCTCCTTAATACCTCTATGACCATGAGTAAGTCACTTAAAACTTCTCAGCCTCATTTTACTCATTTGTAAAGTGAGGGCGTTAGGCTACATGATCTCAAAGATTCTTTCTAACCCAAATTCTAAGACTAATGATAACAATACTAATAACAATATGAGCTAGTATTTTTATAGCACCTAATATATGCCAAGTGCTTCACAATTATTATCTCATTTGATCCTCATAATAACCCTGGGAGATAGGTGTTATTCTTTTCCCCTTTTAACAGTTGAGGAAACTGAGGTAAACAGAGTGTAAGTAACTTGCCCAGGATCACACAGCTAGCAAATGTCTAAGGCTGGATTTGAAACTGAGTCTTTCTTGACTCTGGGCCTGGCCCTCTAGCCATTGCACTACCTAGCTGCCTAATAATAATAATAATAAATTAATGATAGTAACACTACACATATAACTTTAAGGTTTACAAGGCATTATATACATACACAAATATATACATTTATATTTATCTATCTAGATTAAAGGAGACTCTGCTTTTGAAAAATAACTAAGTTATTTAACCTCTCTGGGCCTTGGTTGTCTCATCTCTCAAAGAAGGGGCTGGTAAATGAGCTCAGCAGTCCCTTCTAGTTTGATAACCCTACGGTCTTTATGCCAGAACTCAGTCTACTCAGTGTTACCTGGGATGGCTGCTAGCTGGAGGTCTCAGGCTCATAGCTAGAAGGAACTTGAGTTCACCATCTTCTAAATGAGGGATCAATTGCCCACCTTATATATTTATTGCAATTGTTTAGTCATTTCAGTCATTTCCGACTCTTCATGATCCTATTTGGGGTTTTCTTGGCAAAGATATTGGAGTGGTTCGCCATTTCCTCCTCCAGCTCATTTTACACATGAGGAATACGAGGCAAGCAGAAGTTCAGTGACTTGCCCAGGGTCACATAGCTAGTAAGCATCAGAGGCAGAATGCAAACATAGGTGTTCCTGACCCCACATCTGGCACCCTATCCACTATACCACCTATGACTTAAAATCCCCTTGGATTAAATGCATAGTTACAAGGAGATTCTAGTTTTGAGAGGTGATCCCTTGAAGAAAGGGCATTCTTTGGAGGATGGTTTATGTTTTTTAAGCACAAAAAATAATGATGACATATAGTGCTTTAACATCTACAAAGCTCTTGCCTCACAAAAGCAAACAAACAAACAAAAAAATCAAAACTAAAAACAAAACAACTTTGAGTTATACGGGGGTGCATATGGTTACCCCCACCTGAAAGAAGAGAAACTGGAGTCTCAAAGAAGTTAAGAAAACCACTGTGGATTTCTTTTTGCTTGTGGTTCTAGAATTAAAATGAATTCCATCGACTTGAATATTTTTGTTCCAGAATGAATGATAGGGTAAACAATGTCTCCCCCAAAGTCATTTTATTTTGGGTGTTTTTTTCTCTCTCTTCTTCTCTCTCCCCCTCTCTCTTCTCTGTTTCTCTCTTTTCTTTCTGTGTCGTGTCTCTGTGTTTGTCTCTCCCTATTCTCTGTTTCTCTCTTCTCTTTCTCCTTTCTGTCTCTTTTCTTTCTGTTTCTTCTCTTTCTCTCTTCTTCTTCTTCCTCCTCTTCCTCTTCTTCTTCCTCTTCCTCTCTCTCTCTTTCTCCTTTCCTCCTTTCTTCCTTCCTTCCTTCCTTCCTTCTTCCTTCCTTCCTTCCTTCCTTCCTTCCTTCCTTCCTTCCTTCCTTCCTTCCTTCCTGTATATACCACTAACTACCTCTATAACCTTGAGCAAACTATCTCATCTCTTTGGGCCTCAGTTTTCTCATCTATAAACCAAGAGAGTTGGATTAGATTGCCCCTCTTGTCTTCTCCTTCTAAACCTATGAGCCTGTTGTCTGTCTGTATGTATATTTCTCTACCCAATGGAATGTAGGGGGAAAGGGAGTTTTAACATTCCGACAAGATTGCCATTTGGATAATTTCATTATGTCTAATGAAATTAACTCTATAGTTTCAATAGAACAAACTATTTCTCCTGTGCATCTGTTGATTGTTATAAATATGCTCTACTCTGCCCCTGTGGCAGCTCAATTTCCATGGTGTGTGAAGAAAACTCTTTTCGTGGGTGATTTTGTGCAGCTGCTTGGAGTCCGTAAGAGTGGGAGCTTGGGTCGGATTGGGGTAGGGGGGCAGTCCTTTCATCATGATTGTGTTTTTCACTTTAATACCTACAAAGATTCATTTAGTGAATTGCTTCGAGTATAATTTAATGCTTCTTACTAATCGAAACCACAATGTATTTTATTGTATTTCACTGTTTCCGAACATCTTGTGGAAAGCACCAGAAGAGAATGCAAATGTGTTGTGCATAAGCTGATGAAGTCCCCACACAGATTAGTTCCATTGTGTGGCCCACTGGCTCATATTTCATGACTGTCAAAGACAGGAAATGAAAATGAGGAATTACTGAGTCTGCTTCCCCTTCTTCTCTGGGTTGGCATGGAGGGCAAAAAACCATCCCTAGGCTATCCGCTGCTCGGGGCCTTTTCAACAAATAGAAAGGAATGTCTCCCTGCCTCAGTGGCTTCCCTAAAGCAAAGGCCCATAAGCTGCTTCAGAATGGTTGCAGAGGAGATGGAGAAGGTAAGGGGGAGAGACAGGACACTATGTCCAGGTTGTCAGAGCCTCAGGATCCCATGCTGTTCTTACCTGTGGTGTTTTATTGTCCAATCTTAGTGCTTTTTTTTTTAAAAAAAGAATAAAATATATTAAAAAAGAAAATGACCAGTTCAATGACCACGTTTGACTGCATATGGAACATTCCATCTCTGAAATTGCACATTCCTTTGCTCAGAGGAGGGAGATCTGTGTCATTATCTCTGCTTTTTCCAATTAGAGGTCAGTTTCCTTTAATATTACCTAGATTTTTTAGAAATGCTCCTTAGATTGGGAAGTACAGACAAGTGCCCCAAAGGGTAGAAAACTCCCCTCATATTTTAAAAAGATATGTGACCTAGGCCCAAAGATATTTCATCTCTGATTGAGTCCGTTTGGTATCCTCAGCCAAGAGGCCTTATTTAAGGTACTTTTTTTTTAAAGGTGCGGTAGCAATAGGAACAATCAATAATTTTTTTTTTTATTCAGTTCTGTGATAAATTTCTATTGCAGCCATCTCTGCCCATTCAGGTTTGACGGTGCTTTTGAATCAAAGACATATATCTGTCTGAGGTCTGCTGAATTAAGGTCATTTTTTTGGACTGGATTCTATCTAAATTGGCCATCTGTAAAAGATAATTATTCAACTTTGTATTTCACTTTGCTTGGCCTAAGTCATGCTGTTAACCATTTGAAACAAATGTAAAATAAAATACCAAGTAGGTTGACAGTGAATAGATACATGTTAATAAGACACATGGATTATATCAAGGGTTCTATCTGTGAAGTATTCCATAATCTTTTCCTTAACATTCAGTTGAAATTCAAGGATCCAGCAATCACATATCTTAAGAAGTCGGTTATCAAGTACCAATGAGTGACTCTGTTGAGTTTTCATGACTTGAGAAGAGAAATAACTTCCATACTTAGGGGCAGACTAGAGCTTGAAGGTTTCAATAGTAAATTAGCTGCTTTGACTTTTTACAGAAAGGTGAGTATGTGTGAACACAATATAAACTTGACTAGAAAAAATTTGCATTGATGCATAATGAGAAAGTTCAATAAAAGAGGAAGCTAGGTGGTGCCATAGTGCACAGAGCATTGAGCCTGGAGTCAGGAAGACCAGAGCTCAAATCCTGCCTCAGGCACTTATTAGCTGTGTGACTCTGGGCAAATATCACTTAATCTCTTACCTCGGTTTCCTCAAATGTAAAATGGGGATAATTATTGTGCTTCACTCTGTTATAGTTGGTGTGAGGGTAAAATGAGAGAGCCTTTGTAAAGCACTTTGCACAGTACTTGGCACATAGCAGATGCGCAATAATGTTTGTTTCCTTTCATTTTTCCTATAAATAAGTCAGTAGAATTATTGCTGAGATAATTTTAGACAAATTCAAAATAATCATATTAATCCTAATTCCTATCAATTGGAATTTAGATGTTTAAAAAACCATGTTTTAAGGCAAAATATTTGTCCTTTTCTGTCTGAATAAAGAAGGTTTAAATGATGTCATAGGCAGCTAGGTAGCACAGTGGAGAGCACCAGGTCTGGAGTCAGGAAGATCTGAGTTCAAATTCAGCCTCAAGGGGCAGCTAGGTGGCACAGTGAATAGAGAACCGGCCCTGGAGTCAGGAGGACCTGAGTTCAAATTTGGTCTCAGACGAGACACTTGACACTTACTAGCTGTGTGACCCTCGGCAGGTCACTTAACCCCAATTGCCTTGCAAAAAATAAAAAATAAATAAATTCAGCCTCAGACACTTACTAGCTGTGTGACTCTGGGCAAGTCACTTAACGCTGTCTGCCTTGGTTTCCTCATCTGTAGAATGAGCTGGAGAAGGAAATGGCAAATCACTCCAGTGTCTTTGCCAAGAAAACCTCAAAAGGGGTCACATGGTCAGACACAACTGAAAAATGACTAAACAATAAAAGATTATGTTGCTGGGCCAAACCTTGGTTATAATCATTGTGTGCGGGGGCATATGACTTACTAGAAAAAGGAGGTAATAGTCCTGCTATCTTCTGCTCTAGAGTATCTTGTTCTCTTCTGCAAATCACATTTTAGGAAAGACTTGATGAACTGAAAGGTTTATCGAGCTGGACAACTGACACGGTGGAACGCCTCAAGCTCATGCTCTTGAAGGAACGAGTGATGTTTAGTTTAGAAAAGAAAGACTTAGGAGGATCATAGGAGCTATCTTCCAGTTGCTAATTACTGCCTCTGATTTTTTTTTTGGAGAGGGAGGTGGCACTTGATATCCCTGGGCATCAGTCTCCTCGTTCATAAAATGGAATTTGGACAAGATGTTTCCTGCTTCCCTTCCAGTTCTAGCACGTTGAGCCTATGCAGTATTGGAAGGCCTATCATGTGGAAGAAAGATTCAGTTTCTTCTTTTTGGCCCAAGATGGCAGAAATAGTAGCAGTGAGTAGATGTTGCAAATATAAATTTGGATCTTATAGAAGGGAAAACCTCTTAACAACAGGAGCTGTCTCAAAGCATTATGAGATTCTTCTTAAACGTGTGGATTTCCCCCTCGCTTTGTTGGAGGTCTCAAATAAAGGCTGGAGGGAATTGTCTGACATTGCAGAGAATTGTTTTTCATCTATGAGTCAGACTCGATGGTCCCAGAGGGTCCTTCCAACTTGATTTCTGTGCTTACTTCTCTGCACATTTTCCTCTTTGAATTATGGCAGGAGATTAAAGGAAGGAGAACTCTGGCATGGAACCATCTTAGCACAAACTAAAGTGTTCTTCCCTGTTAGAATTCAGATACTACCGAGGGTAGTATTTGAGCTCCGGTAGCATCCCTTCATATTTAAATTAAAGTAAAAAAAAAAAAGTCATCTTTTCTTTTTGCCGTTATTTAGTTGTTTCAATCATGTCCAACTCTTTGTGACCCCTCTCGGGGTTTTCTTGGCAAAGATACTGGAGCAGTTTGCCACTTCATTCTCCGGTTCATTTTATAGATGAGGAAACTGAGGCAAACAGGGTGAAGAGACCTGCCCAGGGTTACACAGCTAGTAAATATTTGAGGCCAAATTTGAACTCAGGAAGATGAGTCTTCCTGACTTCAGGCCAGACACTATCCACTGTGCCACCTAGCTGTCCTATCTTTTCTTTTTATATCATCTCCATTTCCAAAAATATCCTTTCCCTTCTACTGCAACCAAGAATGCTTGACAACAAAAAAAAAAAAAATTTAAATGGGGGAAAAATCAATGCCATAAAACTTTTCAACGTGTCAGAAAGGCCTGGCTTGATTTTGCGATATTGCACACCCATAATTCCTTGCTTCTGCAAACACTAGGGAGAGGTGCCTTCTCATATATTTCTCTCAGATTAAGCTTGGTCATTTATGATTTTGCAGCATTCAGTTTTGGTTGTTTTATTGTTTTTTTTCCATTTACATCTTTATAGTTATGGAGTACATATGTGTACTTTGCATCGGCTCATATATCTTCCCATGCTTCTCTATGCTTATTACATTCCTTGCTGTTTATAATACAGTGATATTCCATTACTTTTATGTATTGTTTAGCCATTTTTACTGGACATGGAGCAAACATTGAGGGATTCTAATTCCAAAGGCATGTAAGAATCACTAAGGTAGATACCGTCAAGATTCAGGGGAACAATACAAAGATAAATAAGACGCCTTCCCTGTCCCCAAGAGGTTGGCAGTCTTGGAGAAAGCTCCCAGTAAATTGGAATGAAGGAGCATGTATGAGGGAAGGAGAGAGAGCATGGGGGCACTTCATGTCTGCAGGAGATGGAGGTGGTAGTGTGGGGAAAGGGTGAAGAATGGGTAATATTAGGGCTCCCAAGACAAATTTTGTCTGTTTTGCAGTTATATTTATGAGCAGCCCTAGAGGGTACGACCAGGCTGGTGGGCTGCTTAGGGTGATTAATCAAAAGAGAAGGGCATTAAAGGGGGAAAGGGAGCAGAAAAAGGAAGGGAAGGCTGCTAAAGATAAAATGTAACCACCCCTAAATTTGCCTAGGGATGGCCTTGCATTGAAGGAGTGGATGTGCATTTATGTGTGTATATAGATTTAGTTGTACACATATATTTTTAAATATAGGGAGAGACTGAGAGAGCTATGACTTGTGATTTCACTGGTCTAGGGAACCCCTGGAAAGCAGGTCAGGACCTGTCCTAGAGTGGTGGTGTCAAAACCAAATGACAAAGGGGCCACTAAGCTGTACGTAAGGAGTACTGCAGGCCATATATTGACTTAGAAAACCACATATGTTTATATATTCCTTTAAAAAAATAATATATTAAAATTAATATTAATATGTTGACATAATTATAAAAAATAACAGATTAAACTCGAACTGGGATGACATTTTTGTCAGGTACTGGCCACCACAGGCTGGGAGTGTTATGGGCCATATGTGTGTTTGACATCTCTGATCTAGAACACAGAGGTTAAATGACTTGCCCAGAGTAATATACCCTATATATGTTGAATCCTCCAAGCTTCAAGGCTAGCTTTCGATTCACTGGCCTGGGGGTGTTAAACTCAAGTAGAAATGGATCCCTGCATCTCAGAATGACTTAGAAAAACCACAGATTCATGTTATCTACATGGTGTTGCATTTTTATTCATTTTATTAAACATTTCCCAGTTTCAATCCTGCTAGGCCCCCTCTAGCTATGGATAGTATGGACAACTCCATACTATGCCATGCTGATTTTTATATATAAAACCCTATGTGGAAGGCAGTTGAATTTGAGTTGAATGTGAGCACCTCTTCTGTTTCAGAGACTTTAATGGATCTCTGATCTCATTAGCTTGAATCCTCCCTCTAGTGGTGGAGATGATAATACACTCCTTTCTCTGTCATGCTAAGTGATTCTTGTTCATGTCCTTCTCTAAATCCTCCATGGCGTCTGTCACATGCTAGAGTCCTTGGTCTAGATATCCTAACATTGCTTGGGTCCCAGTGCAGCGTGCAATCTATCCATTTGTTATCCCTTGCTCTTGAGATATCTCTATATGTATCTCCAGTGCACCTCCTTTTCTGGCTGATATAAATATAAATATATGTATATATATACATACACACACACACATATACATATCTGCACATATATGTAGATACATATATATGTGTATGTATGTGTACATGTATACACATACATATATATATACTTATATCTATATCTATATATTTATATACACACCTATATCTATCTGTGTATCTATATCCAGTGCACCTCTTTTTCTGGCTACCTTCATGGATGATATAACTTAAACAACTTGTTGCTTGTAAGACGTCATTAGTAATAGGCTGCAGCTGGTCTTTACCCACCACTTCTACCCATTCCCCGTCAGGTAATACACAGTTTCGATTTTTCAGTAATTGTGGAATGACATGATTTGTAGCCATATGGTGTAATTGGTAGGATATTGGCATGAAAGAGAAGTTCAGGGTTATGGAAAACACTCTACTCTCTCAAATGTGACTCAACTATTTTTCTTCATCCTATCCAATTCTGAGCCCAACTCATTGTCCATCTGCTATTTCTCTTTGGCATATCTATACTGATGACCAACTCAGTGGGTTCTACATTCAACTACAAACCAATCTGGCCTAGAGACGTTATTCAACTTGATTTTTCCTGTGTGAAATGTTAGACTGAAATCTTGAGTGCTTGTGAATCTCCTTTAGGAGTCTTTGTAATTAATATTCCACAGCTCAGTGCATTTAGCACAATGTTATCTGCAAACACCATCACGTATAGGGCTTCATCTTCTCTAGGGAATGCCTCCTTTATTTGGACTCTAAACTGAGTAAACTCGTGGAGGTGGTGAACATCTGGCAAGGATTCATTTTTCCTGTTTTAGGCTTTATTTAATATTGGTAATCAGAGAATTGCTGAACAAAGTTAACATTTGCATTAAGAAATCTTATGTAATTTTCACATATGTGTGGGACAGAGCCTGTTAAAGAGACTTTAAGGCTGTACTTTGTTATTTTTTTGGTCAACGAACAGAAATCACAGTGAGATTTTATATTCTCTGCACTTTTCAGACAGGGTTGTGACTCTAAAGATGGAGTCCTTTTTAGAATATTGTATCTTTTGTGAAAGCATGCCTATTTCCTCACGTTTTATCGTGGATTTCCATGTGTAGATAGAGGTTAAGGATTTTCTATAGGTAAGAAAAGGGACATATGAGTTGATAATTATTGATATCTTGATGGTATATTTTTCCATAGTAATGTCACCAATGATTTTATCCCATTATTCATTACCTTTGCCCCTTTCATTTATTTTGAGAGTTGATTCCTTAATGCCCTTGAAATTCTGTCATCTCTGGCACAAACCTCCTCTGTATATAGTTGGTCTGGTCCAACTCTTCTTTATGTCTTTATTCTCATTTCCATCCTTTCCACTTCTTCAGCCATCTGGGACTGGGAGGTTAGAGTCCAAACGCAGGGCCTCCTCTGTCGCTGATGGAAAAAATAATAATTAGTTATAGAAATATCCACTGATATTTTTCAGTTTCCATCCATTCATTGTCTTCCTTCAAGTTTCATCTTTACATACTTTCGGGATGATCTGGCTTCACTGGGTCTCAAGCCAAGCTTTCTGCAAATTCATTATTCTTTCCTTCATTAAGCAAAACAAAACAAATCTAGTAAGAGAAAATGCGGTTAGGATAAATGTAAAGCCTTATACATACAGCAGACTCACTGAGCCAGTTGGGAGATATGGTGGCCAGGGTATTTAATGGCCCCGTGGATAGGCTACACTAAGTAGTGTGCAGATGATATCACATAAGGAGGTAATAGTTTTGCACTCTTTTCTGGTAGGACCATATTTCAGATTTGGGCTCTACATTTTAGGAAAATGATTGGTGAGCTGGAGAGCATCCAGATGAGGGCACCCTGGTTAGTTAGGGTCTTAGAAGATCAGATGAAGGAATTGGGAAAGCTTACCCTAAAGAGGAAAAGATTTAAGGAGAACTGATTGTTCTTGTCAAGGATTTGAAAGGTTATAATAGGAAAGAGAAATCATTCTGCTTGACCCTCAGAGCATAGCTAGGAAAAACGGATGAAAGTTGTGGGGAGAGGGAGAAGGGGCAAATTTAGGTTTGATATAATGAAAAAATTTCTTAACAATTAGAGTTTTAGAAAAGTGAAATGTACTAAGTTAGGAATTTGTAGCTTTGCCCTCTTGAGATATTCTAGCAAAGGCTAGTATCATTCTGATTTTTTTCTTTTAATGAGGCAGCACTGTACATAATCTGTCATTCTCCTTTGTCAGTTTTTACAAAATAGTTTATATTCTAACGGTATTGCTGTTGGCCACCACATTCCTCTGTTTGGCAAGATGTCACGTATTTATTGGATGAAGCAATTTCTTGGTGGTTTTGCCTTCATTGTTGTAGGAATTGCTTTACATCACTTAAAATTCTATAGGAACTGGTGATCAGGTCTTATATCTGTTCCTTTTTACATTTCATAATTTTTGGTGCAAATAACTTTAAAAAAGTTGTACTTTATTTTAGTTTCACTCCATATTTTTTTCATCTTTACTCTTATAATTTGGTGTTAATTTTGATGTCGATTCTATGTGTCTGTGTCAGTGGTCTGACTTGAGAGAAGCAGCTGATGTGGAAATGATTCCAAAATGGATGACTAACCATTTCCTCGTTATTGAGACAGTTATCTTTGTTTGCACGTTGTAGTTCGGGATTTAGCAAATTCATCTCTTGACTCTCTACTTCAGGAAGTATGCTACGTGGGCATGAGGCTTATGAGTAGTCTATAAAATATGAACCTTTTTCATTTTCTTGGTCATGGTTCATGGTTTTTCACTGTCCTCTATTTCCCCTCTCCCCCTTCTGCACCAAAGTCTGTATATATTAAGACATATGTTGATGTAGTTTGGTGAGTCTGATTAAGACATACTAAGGTTTATGTTGATTTAATTTGGAAGGTTTGATAAACTTCAAAAGGTTTAAAAGCTAGTGAGAGGAAAGGAGGAGGAGACACCTAGGGTAGATGGCTTTCTCAAGGAGTTTAGCCTTGAAATGGAGGAGAGGGATGGAACAGTAGTTATTGGGGGTGGTAAAGTAAAGCGAGTTTTGGGTGTTTTTTTTTTTTTAATGGAGGAGACATGAATCTTTCTTTTTCAGGCAGTCGGGAAACAGCCAGCAGATAGAAAGGCATGCAAGATTAGTGTGGGTACCAATACATGGATGATTGTTTCTTTAATGTCTAAAAGCTATGATTCAGATCACCTTTTACATGCCTTTTCATCCACCATTGCTGAAGAAATGGGAAAGGGTAGCACAGGAATGAGGATAGAATTTTATTTTTTATTCTGTTCTATGGGTTGCCATGGCCAAAAAATTCGTTACTTAGAGATCAGCTTCTTAGTGCTGTCTTCCTCCATTTAACGAGGCAGAAGCAGGAGCAGAGGCTAGATCTGTAGATAAAACAGCAACGTGATGCTTTGGGGACAAGAGTTATCTCCATGTCACAATGAGACATTAAAATAAATCTTTTGTGTTGGTATTGGTCCATTGGTAGCAGGAGTATAGAGTGGAATATAGAGAAGTAGTCTTAGGGCTGGAAACAGGTACCTATGTTTAACTCCCTCTGACACATACTGGCTAAGTGCTGCCTGACAAGTCACTTGGCCTGTAGGTCCCACAGGCAACTCTCTAAGACTAAAAATGGCGGAAGAGGAACAGATCTGGATAGGAAGAAATAATTCTTCACTGGGAGCTCTTTACGCTGATAAAGTCACAGATCCAGTCAAACAAACAAACATAAAACACTTACTGGGCACCATTAAATGTTCCATACTTAAACATTTGGTTTTTTGTCCTGCTCTGGTTTATTTCTCTTTTCTTAGGATGAAAGTTCACCTAGTCAATTTCTGTTAATCGTGTTGAGAAATCATGAAGTCATTACTTTTCTGATACAAATGCAAACCAGAAAATTATTCATAAGCACGTCAGTGCTAAACAAGTACTAAAGTCAGATCATCATTAATCTCAATTATCTGAGCAATAGGCTACAGTACTCACATATGCCTTTTTTCTCTGAAAGAAAAAAAATGACTGTAAATCTCTAGATAAATAATGTGTATGTTATTTTAGGGTTTATAATACACTGAACTCATCTCTTAGCTCTTGAGTATCAAAAAATCATATAGTCACATTCATTAGGCACCAGTTATTTGGTGCCTGGAACTTGGGATACAAAGATGGTGGGAGGAGAGGCCCAGAACAGTCCCTGTCCTCAAGGCACTTACAATCTAAGGAAGCCTTGTCATTTGACCGGCCTTATTAATAGATAATTTTTCTATCATGAAAATTTAAGAATTGGGTTTTTTTTTTGTTCTTTTGTTTGTTTTTTACTTCTGAAATCATTGACAAAAAAAGGAGCAAATAAATGTAGACTTTGTAAGAGAAATTGCATGGCATATCATTTACTGAAAAAGATCACAAAGTTAATTTTGATAAATGATTCTGGTTCTGGAGAATAATTGTCTAATTTCTGAAAAGTAAAGACAGTTACATTATCAGATCAATGTGGATACCCAGGGCAAGGACAAATCAGTTAATAGAAGCTGCTTTAGCTCTCAGAGATGATATGTGCATATGTTTACTAATAAATGAGCCTTTGTTAATGCAACCTAGACAAACAGAAAGCCCGTGCGCTTAAATACTGGAGACTTGGTTTTTACTTCAAACAAGATCTATACAGTGTGTGATGTTTTAATACATATTTATTTATATTTCCCCCTCTTGAACAATTCCTATCTTCAGTTTTTCACTTTATGCAGTTGGGACAAACAGACAAAATATTCCTTTGTGATCCTGATGCAATCTGGAAAGCATTCATTCTCTCCCTCTTCCTTTTTTCCCTCCTCTCCCCACTCTTCTTGCCTCCCTCCCCTCTTTCTCAGAATTAAACTTAAAAATATTGTCTGTCTTTGATATAAGATTGAAATAATTATAGGAGAAGTATTATGACACCATGGAAAAAGAACTAGGAAGACCTGGGTTCAAATCTTCCCCAGACGCATACAACCCTGAGTAGGTCACTTTAGCTTCACACTGCTCTAGGAAATTCTGTGACTTACAGAGAAAATGTTGAGGTTTAGGGGTTCGGGGTGCTGGGACCCCAAAAGCACAACACGCAGGTCCTGCTCAAAAGAATTTGACCCAATCCTTCTTTCAGCCAAAGACAAGAATTATTAGAACATCTGTCATATTGGGCAGACTCTTAAGGAGTCTGAAGGTTAGTGAGCTATTGGCTAGATTTTAAGAATCTGAGCACCTTAATGGAGACAAGATGGACCTTATATACAGAAAGACTGTGGGAGGTAGGTAGGTGTGGCCAAGTAGTTTGCGGGGACAGTGAGGTAATAGAATGCCAGGGTCCAGCACCACATGGCCAAGGGAGATGGAGCCTAGTTAGGATCAAGGCGGGGAAGTGGCGGGGGCCATAGAGAGGTAAGACAATGGAGGGCTAGGCTAGGTTAAGGGTAACAGAGAATAGCGAAATTGGATGTAGCCACAATGAAAGGCCAGTTGATGGGATTATGGCCTCAGGCAAATGCCAAGAGATTTGGCCATGTGGGAAAGTGCAGAGTTTTTCCCTTTTGGGGTATAAATCCCATCCTCATCAGTACCACACCCCATGTGTGAAGTCCAGGAGTGGAGCGAACTTCCAGGGTGAAGAGGTTTCTATAGTAGAAACCTATAGTAGAGAAAAGTGTGGAGAGTCAGGAATACAGACTGAAGAATAACGAAAACATAGCTGGCCTGGGCATCCTCCTTAAAATGGAGACGCTGGGAGGAACCAGCCAGAAGAACCAAAGGCACTCACATGTGGCTGGTCTAATTATCTATACGAGGCAAGAACTTGTGATGGTTTTGTGGTATGAATCCATTGGAGGGACAACCAGTAATAATGAAGTCACAGGTACATACATGTATGTATGTGTGTATATGTATATATGGGTATGAATATATGTGTATATATTTATACACATATACATAGAGTGCTCCTGTTTCTGCACATTCATGTCCCACCAATTTACAAAAGTCCTTAAAATGGTTTATTTTTGTAACATTGATGCTATAGCTTAAATTTTTATGATTCTGATTATTAAACTCCATCAGTTTATGTAAATTTTAATATTTTGAAAAATTTCTTCCAATATATATGTATGTGTAGGGTACATATATATGTATATATGTGCATATATATGTATATATATGCATATATACATCCCCCATGTATACAGTTATTAGAGGAATTTGTTTTGCTTGACTATGCATGTTGTTTCCAATGAATTTGTTTTTCAGAGAGAGGGGAAGAAAGATTAAAAATAAATGAATAAAAATAAAGGGTTGGGGGATGCCATACATGTGGAATATTGCATGCATTTCCCATGCGTATTATTAGTTTTACTTAATTATTTGCTTTGTTACACAGGACCTCTCATAAAGTAGAAATAACCTATAGATTTATTTGTAATGCAAAACCAAACAATAAGACTTAAAAAAAAAGAGTTCATTTAAATTTATGAATGACAGGGATGCAAATGACCATTAAGGGGAGAGGAGGGAAGATGGCATCAACTTCACTTTTAAGATTTTTGTCAGGGCAACAATTCTCTTCTGTATCTTGGCCATGGGAAATGATGTTGGCCTTCGACTACTGGGTGGAAGGTCCCAGTATGCCAAGGTCTTGTTGTTCATTTACATTGGGCACGAGTTGCCACCCTGTAAGATAAGAAAGGAATTCTAAGGTTGTAGAAACTTCTCCCTCTGCTTTGGGCTTGTCAGATCAACAAGTAACACTGATAAACATTTTATTTGAGCAGTTGTAGTATCACCCTGAAGCTGTGTCCTTTAGACTCCATTTTCTTTGTTTATTGAGTAGTATGTCAAGGGACACTGAATCAAAAACCTTGGAAAAAAGTCAAGATGGATAACATCTATCACTTCTCGCCAATCCAAATCCTCACTTTGCCCTTGAGGATGATGAACAGCATTGCATCCCACTGGATGGTACCCAGAGGCCAGTCTTCTTCAAGGTCTTTACAAATTCAGGTTAAAAAAAAAAGTATAAAAAAGTTAAACCTATAACTACTTCCAGGGTCATTCCTTTTCCCTTTATAAAAGATAGACAACCTGGTGCTTTTCTGTTCTTAATTCCCTCTATACCCTTTTTCCATTGAAAAAAATGACGCTTTGGGATCCTATAATAATATGGGAGAGTTTTTTCACTACCTTGGGTAAAGGTCATCAGGAACTACAGATTTAAAACTGCAGATTATCTATCTGATTTAAATAGTCTTGTGCAATTTACCCCTTTTTATCTTGATTCACCATCCAAGTTATATTATCCTCGGTCAGACACTGAAAGAATAAAATTGAGACTCGGAGGTTATGCAGTTAGCTTACAAACCTGGTAATTTTTCTCTTTTTTAATTGGATGTTAAAGTTATAGGTAACTTTAGAATCCCAGGGGTACGGAATCTGCACTCTCAAGGCCACAGGTTCCCCACCCTTCCGTGAGAGGCTCTTGGATTTAGAGCTGAAAGGGACCTTAGAGGTTATTGGGTCTAACCACTTCATTTTATAAATGAGGAAACTGAGGCAAAGACTTATCCTGAAGTCACATGGCTATTTAGTGTGTATTTTGTTGTTGTTATGGAGTCATTTTTCAGTCATGTCTGACTCTTTGTGACCCCATTTAGGGTTTTCTTGGCAAAGACACTGGAGTGGTTTGCCATTTCCTTTTCCAGTTCATTTTATACATGAGGAAACTGAGGCAAACAGGGTAAGTGACCTAGGCAGGGTCACAAAGATAGTAAGTGTCTGAGGTCAGATTTCAACCCAGGAAGATGAGTCTTCCTGATTCCAGGCCTGGCACTGTGTAGCCTAGATAAGCTAGTGTTTATAGTAGGATTTGAAGACCAGTGCTATAGATTCTACATCATGCTGCCTCTTTTTACAAATGAGGAAACAGAGGTTCAGAGTCATTAAAAGATTTATCCAAACTCATGCAACTGGTAAGGGTCAGAGTCACGGGGAGCTTTCTGGTTGCTGGTGTCTTTTCTACTACATCTGGCTTCTTCTCAAAGTAAGGAGATGACTGTCTTTTGTGGTATGGTATACAAGACTTCATGGATTCTGACCCACAGTCCAGACAGATTTCAATTATTCCAGGCTGCTAAGTAAAATTTGGGTGGACAGAACTTCCCATGGCTTCTACAGATGGGTGCCATTCTTTGTAGAAGTCTCTCGGATTTGTCAATTGGCTATTGCTGCTGTTTTCTCCCCTGGTGGAGTCTGGCTAGCCTTTTAGGGGACACAGACTAAGCATGTCATTTATAGTAAAATGCTAGTTCAGGTCATTTGACCCTGAAATTTTTATTTAATGTGTTTGTTTTTAAATGTCTATAATAGATTGCCCATTTATATGTTCATTAATAATACAGTTGCTTAAGAGGTTAACCTCACCATTGTGATTATTTTGCTTTTCTTACTTAGAAAAGAATTGAGATTTTGTTTTAGTGAAAAAAATTCAAGAAATTCAAATTCTAAAAGTACAATAATAGACTTTTTATTTTTACTGTTTCATTCTGATAAGAAAAATATAGCTTAATCATATGTCGCTGAAGAAAAATACCATGCTAAAATGGTGGCACAGTGGATAGAGTGCTGGGCCTGGAGTTAGGAAGACCTGAGTTCAAATCCAGCCTCTGACACTTACTAACTGTGTGACCCTGGGCAAGTCACTTAACATCTGTTGACCTTAATCCACTGGAGAAGGAAATGGTAAACCGCTTCACTTACCTTTAACAAGAAAACCTGATGCACGGTATGGTCCATGGGGTTGCAAAGAATCAGAAATGACGGAACAAAATGTTTTGAGGATTTGTAATTTTGTTAGTCTGAGTGTTACACTATTAACGTAGGTCACTCTACACCTTAATAGATGCTCTTTAAGAATTTTTGTGCCTCAAAAATTTATCCTGATGGATATTCCGGACATTGACTTCTCTCAACATAGCTGGGCTGGTCTTTAGTCACCAGGCATACTGTCTATCCTTGGGCCATACTTGAAGGCTCTATGACTTTGGAGACACCTTTTAATCTGCATTGTATTGGCCTTTGAGAATAGAGGGTTACCTCTTTTAAGAAGCTAGTCTTTGAATCAATCCATTGGCAGGCATTTATTCAGCACATTGTGCCAGACATTGTTTTTGGGGATGGAGATGCAAGGCAGAAATGAGACCTGGGGTCATGCTGAGGCATGAGGGTTGGACATTGGTGGAAGACCAGAAGAAAAAGGAAAGCTAAGTTACTATCCTTTCTCATCTGAAATACATAAGTTATTTATTATACTCATACTCTTTAGTGAATAATGAGTATCTGACAATAAAAGAAAGATTAACTAGTGTTGTAGAAGGCAATACCCAGATAATAATTTAGACACAATGGGCTGGAAAATTAGCATGATTAGATATGATTTGTATGACTCATGTGAAATCATACCAAAGTTTGCTTTTATTTTGACTCATTTGTTTATATTTAGTGCACTTCCTTGTGTACTAAGCATAGTTAGTATGGTAGGAATAAGACTTTGACCAAAGTGTGTCAGTGTCCAAGGGCGTAAGATTCTATCCTGTGAGGGTAAGCATCCTCCCTGTGCTGACCACTGGCCCTGAATATCAATCACAGTTGTCTTCTTGACTCTACCACTCAGTGGTGCATCTATCCAGGATCCCATCACCTTATTGCTCCTATATCAAAATGTGCCTTCCCCCATTAGATTGTAAACTCCTCAAGGGGAGGGACCGTCTTTTACCTCTTTTTGTGTCCCTAACAGCACAGTTTACTGATTGATTGATTGATTCTCCTCCAACCCTTATGGAGGCATGGTCCAGGCTCTCTTGGGGCCAGGCTCATCTATCTCCCAGTGCCCACAATGGGACTGTCTTTTATATTCCAACTATTTTTGACCTAGACTAAAGAATCCTTAGTTGTATCTCTGGTATGAAGGAAAGTTATTTATACTGTATAGTCATTTGCTGTTAGCTTTAGGCTGACGAAAAAGTTAAAAGTTAGTCACTTTACTTTTCATATTTTGATATTCTGAATAGGACACATAAAAAAAAGTCTTGTCCACACATTTCTTTTAAATGAATATTTCTTTTTCAAAGTAGTCTAATCAGCTTAGATTAAGGAGCTTAGTAGGTGAAAGTAAGATTAGGGTTGTGGCAGCTTTTTTTTTTTTAATGTTCTTGACAGCTAAAAACCCTTGTCCTTCCACCTGACTGGGGGCAGTCCTCTGAATCCTAATTGGTTTCTCTAGCAGTGAGTTAAGAGTGATAACTACTTAAGCAATTGTAGTTCTACTCATGTGGGCATTTTAAACATGTTAATCCACTGGGAACCATCCCCAGGCAATCAAAGAAATAGTCCTATGCTTCTGAGGTCATACAGAAGTGGGAGGAAGTGCCCTTATTGTTTCCATTTCTTGTAAACTCATCTCCTTTGGCTTAAACTGTCAGCATCAAGCTAATAACGGAGGCAAAGAACCAGTTAGCACTAGAGATAAGAAATAGAGCTGCTATCCATAGACTACTCCTAAATGTAAAATTAAAAAGCTTTAATATTATCAGGCTTAGTTTGACATCTATGTTGACATTTGGCAGATCTTTGGGAGGAGAGAAGGTGGGGTGAATGACCTTCATAGAAACCCCACGTGGAAGTTTTTGAATGGAAGGAAATGATGAAGCAAAAGCCCATATTGCCTTCTACATTGAATTTTGATGATAGCTTCCAACACTTATTCAGTTGCAAAAGTTTTTTGCTTGATATAATTTCCCTTTTTGCTCTGCACACATGGCCGTATGATGTTAAACAACACAGGCTAGCCTGGCAAAGGAAAATCGGAACATGCTGCCATTTTGCTGGGCTTGTGGCACTATGTAATTTCACTAAAACATTGGATTGGTGATATAAACATGGTTCAGTATTTAGTGGGTAAGGAAAGACTTGGTCTCTATTATTTCCCAAGAGTCCTTCTTTGTTCCAGCAATCAAATTTAGTCATTTGATTGGCACTAGAAGAGTATGCATTAGAATTCTGTTAGATGTTATTGAAGCTGCATATGTTGACTTTGCCCGGGAACTATTTTTTTCTGGGGAAGAGGGCAGGCACAACTTCACCTGTGACTTTATTGCCATGGGGATGCCAAATGCCAAATATCCTTCTACCAATTAGTATAGAACAACAATACTTCTGCAATTTGTAATCTTTGGGAGCTGCCTGTGACCTCTTTTTACATCAAAAGTAACTAGTGAAAAGCACACTAATGTAAGGGTAAGGAGATCTAGGTTATAATAACAGCTCCAGTTTTGATTTGTTATATGACCTTGGCTAAGTGTGTCTTAATTTTCTCAAATGTAAAGTGTGGAGGATAATAACCATCCTATTTCACAAGATTGTTGTAAAGATCAAATGAGATATGCATGTAAAAGCACTGAAAATTGTAGAGTGCTATTCATGATAAAATGTTAATTAAGTCATAGGATCATAGAGTTAGAATAGGAAGGGAGCTCAGAAGGCCATTGAGTACAACACCTCTGTTTTACAGGTGAAGAATTTGGTACCCATGGAGGTTACAAGGTTACATAGGCAGTAGGTGTCAGAGGTGGGATTTGAATGTAGCTCCTCCAACTTTTGGTCAGTGTGATTTTTATTGTGCCAAGCTGCCTCCATTAATTTACTGGAGAATTTCTCCTGGACTCTCCTTATTGAAATAGTGTAAAGTATTAATTGTGAAAATAAATGAACAAAAACATTGTATCTATCATTTTCTGGTGGTCTTATAAATTAACTGTTTGGTAAACCTCCACTTCTTCGCAAATGCTCATCATGTCAAATCTCAACCATCTAATATGATAGCAGGACAAAATGATGTTGGGTTTGAAGAAGAGGTTATTTATATGGGATGTGACTAGCACTTGATGGTGGAATGTATTTTGTTCAGTTATGATTTTCCTAACCATGTTTGGCTTAATTTAATGTTAGAGTAATGGCCAATTCTTGACTATCTGTCAAGATTATCTGAATTGCAGATTTCAGAGTCACTTTGGAGTCCTTGGCTCTTTCTTTGGGAGCTCAGTTCAAATGCCAAATGCTATGTTAGGCCTTTTGTGCTTCCCCATTTTGGGGTGTTTTACCAGCCCCTTTTTGCTATAAGGTAGAGCTGGGCTCAAATCACTTCTAGTCCCTTCCCTCTGAGACAAATTTCCATTTATCTTGTCTGTCTATGCTGTGGATAGTTATTTGCATATCGTATCCCCAATGGAAAGGTCAATTCCTTGAGAGCAGGGACCATGTTTCCCCCCACCCCACCCCATTCTTCGTAGTTCCAGCACTTAGCATAATACCTGGAACACAGTAGGTGCTTAATCAATGCTTATTGACTGTCTTATTTACTTGTTATTCTTTGTTGTTTTTTAGTGGTCTTTTAAATATAATTTTTAAAAATCCATTATTTTATCCTATGTGGGTTCTTGTTCCACTGACACAGAATGACATTGCTCTGTGTCTTAACACATGTTTTTCATCAGTTAATTCAGCCAAAAAAACTGAAGACCAAGGTCCTAATACAAGACTGAATTTAGCTAGGCTGGTGCTTGGATTAGAGTTGCATACTGAAAAGAACAACAACAATAATAATAACTAGTAGGATTTACATAGCACTTTAAGGTTTTCCAAATGTTTTACAGATATTATTTTATCCTCACAACAACCATGAGAGGTAGGGACTATTATTATCCCCATTCTGCAAATGAGGAAACTGGGGCAAACAAAGGTTAAGTGATTGCCCAGGGTCACGAAGCTAGAAAGTGTCTCCTAACCCCAGGCCCAGTCCTCTACCCACTCTACCATCTAGCTATTCATCCTTCAGCACACACTTGAAGGCTTTTCGGAATGCTAGGAGCTATAAGAGTTGACAATCCCTTGGCATAATCTTTGAAAATCTAGGGTCACCTCCATGTCGTGATATGGCATGAAAATTTAAGAAAAAACTTCAGTGGAGGTCTCTGTACTTTGACAGTGAAAAAGAGACCTTTTAAACCCTAAGCACAATGAAGGCTTATTTATTAAGTACTTAACTGCAGTATTGTGGTAGACAGGGTGAAGGATGGAAGCAAGTAGAAGACAGAATTTTTGTGCTAAAGAATCTTAGGAGAGGAGCACTGTGGTATTAGAATAGGGCTGCACCTGTAATTTCACTGGTATAGGGAGTTCCCATTGAGAAAATTAACTCTATCCATGCAGATCAACTGATGCAACTGAGAGTCATATTGCCTGGAGCCTTGACAATTTAAGTGACTGGTCCAGGGTCACACAGTCAATATGTGTCAGAGGTAAGACTTCAGAACTCAGGTCTAGCTGATGCTGAGACTGGCCCTCCATCTGCTAAACCACAATGACTGAATTGATGAGTGGATGAATGAAAAAAGCATTTAGGGATTTCTTACTGTGCTCCAAACCCTCTCAGGGCTAGGCATTGGAGACACAAATACTAAAACAAACACAATCTCTGCCTTCAAAGGGCTTAGTTATCTAACGGAGGAGACCACATATTTGGAGGAGCAGTTTAATGGAAAGAATATTATAGTAGGAGTCAGAAAACTGAAGGTCTAGTCTTGGCTCAATCATCAATTTACCATGTGACTTAGTGAGTTACCTTATATCCCTAGGCCTGTGTTTTCATCTCATGGAAATTTTGTATGTCTCTCAGTATGTGCTCTGCATTCAGTAGGAGCTTAATAAATGCTGCATTGTGTTGAATGCAGCACATGGATACAGACTTGATAACATTTAAATAAATGACCCTCATTTAAATAAATAACCCTCACCAATATTCTTGTATCACCACTAATTGCTCATATTAAGGGATTAACACAATGACTTCTACTAGAAATCTTCCTCATTACTGTTTGGGAGAAGAGTTGGATAAGAAAGTGGGTTTTGGTTCCAAGAGATTGATACCTTTTCATTTAAACTTCTAGGCCATGTTACAGTATGCTGATGAATGGTTATTTTGGCTCATTAACTAGTCAGTTGACACAGTAAGGGAATTAAAAAACTTGTAGTCAAGGAGAATTTGGCTTAAACACATATGGTTATTGTATCTACCAGATGCTGTTGACTTGAGTTTTAGCTCCTGCTGAATGAGGAAATGGAGATACGGTTAATGGATATAGGATCAAAGACACTTTTGTGTCATTTTATTTTGATTTATTTTATCTTATTTTGTTTTTTTTGTATTTATATTTTCTTTATTGTGTTTATTTACATATTATACATAAATTATATTATTTCTATATTGTATTTATTTACTTGTATTTATTTTTGTATTTACTTTATTTGAGTTTTCCTTCTGATAAAATATAATTTGGGATCAGAAAATATATCTTTACCTGTAAATATCTCCTTTAATGACCCCAAATTTTCTCTGAAACAAAGGCCCATATTTTGAATACCAATGTTCTACTAATTTTTTTATGACTATTAATCATAGCATATACCTGACTTCAGAAAATTAAAATGATTATCACTTGGAGGGCAATGGAGGGAGTGAGTAGGTTGCAACAGAGAACAAGTAAGGAACTATGAAAAAGAATCAGAGTAAAGAAGAATTGGAAAAAAAAAAGATGGTTGATCGTGAACAAGGTATAATCAATGGACATACCATGTATTCCTCTCTTTCTCATAATTTTAAGAGAAAGCAAGGAAGAATTGACTGCATGATGGGTGGACCCCCTTACTAACTTACTGAGGACACAATCAAGATTCACACAAACTGGGTAGGCATATTGGAATAGTTTACTATTGATTGTATGTATTAGAATTACCCCTGAATGTGGCATTCAGTAAGAAACAAACAAATCGATAAGTGAAGATTTACTTTGGACTTTTATCCAAGTTAGCAAGGCTGTTTTTTTATTAGAAATACTGCATAGAATTTATTTTAAGATGATCATACAGCATAGATGACTGACTACTTACGTTTCAGTTAGTTCAGAGCATATTAGCTTTAAGATTTTAATTACACAGGCAAAAATGTTAAAATCTTGGTGTGATGTTCTTTTTAAAGTTCCATTTTTGATGTATTAATTAGTTTTGCTAATTTTTTTCTTCTTTTTTAAAATGAAGGATGCACTCCAGAGTGTTTCTGGTATTGGGCTATGTTTTTGACATCCCTGGGCTAAAGCATACTAAGTGACATTTTCTATGGCTGTCCCCCATACATGGAACATTCTCCTTCCTCAGCCCTGCATCTTTTACAAGAAGTCTTTCCCAATTCCTCTTCATTTTAGTACCTTTTATTATTTCCTATTTACCCTATAGATATCTTGTTTTGTATATATTTGTTTGCATGTTGTCTCCCCCATTAGCTTGTAAGCTCCTTGAGGTTAGAGATTATCTTTTGCCTCTTTTTGTATCACCAGAGCTTAGCACGGTGCCTGGATCATAGTAGGCTCTTAGTAAATATTTATTGATTGATTGATTTAAAAATAAAAAAAATAAAAATGACTCTCTGAAGGAGGAGAGGGATGGAAGGATACAGGTAACATAAAAACAAAAGTTCACAGTTAAAAAAAATCTATTTGAAAACAAAAACAAGTCAACTTTTCATATGACCACATTCCAATGAAGGGGATCAAGTTGAACAAAAAACTACCAGGGTCTGCTGTTGGCCCCTCGCCTGATTCTGTGCAACAAGAAGTGCTGGGCACTCTCATACTCATCCCAACAGGCACTCAGGACATCATCACCTTTCTGTGATTCTCATAGAGCTGGTAACCTTAGCTCTCTACTCTTTCCCTGATGATAATACTGACCTCATTATACTAAGAGTATGGTCTGTGTGAATTTGTCTGATTAGTCTCTTCTGGTCAAGGTCTTTCTCCCTGGGGAAAACTCAACCCTCTACCCACTTGCTGTATTTTAATTGGCACTAATCAAGCAGCATAGCTTAGTATAGGATGTATAGTATACATAGTATTGTGTAGTCACTCACACAAGTGTGGCCTATCTATGCAGTTTTTATTTGTGACTAAAGAAGCAAAAGGAATAAATCAGATATAGGAAAAAATGCTGCATTGAGTACCTTCCCATAGCTCCTCTCCAATAAATGTAGGCAGCCCTTAATCAGTTTATCGGCATGGCTCCAAACAAGGAGTTTAGGAATAATCATAATTTGAGTGTTCATAGACTCTGTCTTCCTTTTTTTTTTTTTTTTGATGAGGCAGTGGGGTTAAGTGACTTGCCCAGGGTCACACAGCTAGTAAGTATCGAGTGTCTGAGGCCAGATTTGAACTCAGGTCCTCCTGATTCCAGGGCTGGTGCTCCATCCACAATGCCACCTAGCTACCTAGATTCTATCTTCCAAACCCACCATCACCTGTGGCTGCTCACAGATAGCAAATGCCTCCGCTATTGGAATCAGCAATCATGACCCCATCTATTTTTCTGCTCATAGCCTCCTGGAGGGGAGAAGGATGTGGGAGCCAGAAGACTGATTCTTCTTTCGGCCACTTTTTTTTTTTTTACCCCCTCCACTGCTTGCTATTGATTGAGCTCTTTAATTATATGATGATGGATTTAGATCTGGAAATGACCTTGGGTAACTTCATCTAAACCCCTCATTTTAAAGATGAGAAAACTGAGGCCCAGAGGGATAAATTGACTTACCCAAGGTCATATAAGTGTTCAGTCCTCCAATTTTATCTTTGTGCAGCTGGTTCATCCCTTGAGATGTTGATTCCAGGAGCTGACCAGTTCCTGTCACATTTTCAGTCTTTTTTCAGTTGTGTTCAACTCTCCATGACCCCATTTGGGGTTTTCTTAGTAGAGGTACTAGAATGGCTTACCATTTCTTTTTCCAGCTCATTTTACAGATGAGGAAACTGAGGCAAATAGGGTTAAGTGGCTTGCCCAGAGTCACACAGATAATAAGTGTCTGAGGTCATATTTGAACTCAGGAAGATGATACTTCCTAGCTTCAGGCCTTGTACTCTGTTCACTGCACCACCTAGCTGCCCCTATATAATAGCACCTTCCTTAAGGAACTGTGAAATAAAATGTGCCCTATAGAGAAATGCTTCCCAACGTCTGGGATGTAAGCGCTGCCTATAATAACATGTGTCTATATTGACTATAAAAAGGAGGGAAAAATGTTTGTAAAATAGAGTTAAAGATAAGGGGATACAGAGGAAATAACTAATAAACCCTTCTGGGCATATATACATACTGCAGCTAGCTAGCATTTGTATGGTACTTTAAGATTTGCAAAACACCGTGTATGTATACATATACATATGCATATATACATGCATACATATACATATACACACAATATGTATACACATACAATACACACATGTATACACATACATTTGCACATGCATACATGTACACATACACATGTGTGTATGTATATGCATACATGCATACACACCCACTATTTCATTTAATCCTTATAAAAGCCCTGTGAGGTCAGTGTTATTACTTCCATTACACTGAGGATAAAAATGACTTTTCCAAGGTCACATAGGGATTAAAAGTGTCTCAGTCAGATTTCAAATTTAGGTCTTCTTGATTTTAACTCCAACACTCTGTGCATGTTACCACCCAGGTGCATATATATACATTGGTCCAGGATCACAGCCGGTATGTGTCACTCTGCCCTCTAACCCAAGTCGCCAGTCTGTACCAGTGGAGGGCCTTCCGTACCAGAAGTTCCCACAACGGGGGAATCACACACCCAGACATAGATGGCCTTTGCTCGGACCCGTGATTTCATTGGTGTGGGGAGCTTCTGGTATGGAAATGCCTTCCAAATCTCTGTAAATTTTTCCTTAGCTGGTATGTGGCCAGGCCAGAACTCGAACCCAGGTCTTTGTGACTCTGAGGATGACATTTTATCCACTACTGTGCCATCAGTCAACAAGCTTTTATTACATACTATGTCCCTGGCACTTGGATAAGCACTGGGGATTTAAAAAAATAATAAGATGAAAGTGAAACAATCCCCATTCTCTAGGAATTTATATTCTAATGGTGAAGATAGCGTGTACATAGAAGTATGCATATGATACTTAATTAAAAAATGAATATAAGGTGGTCTTAGCAAGGAATAGATTGGAATCTGAGTAGATCAAGAAAGGCCTCATGTACATAATACTTGGCATGTGTCTTGAAGGAGACTATAGATTTAATAGTCTCTCCTTCCTTTCCTCTTTCCCTCCTTCTTTCTTTCCCTCTCTCCCTGCCTCCCTCCCTCCCTTCTCCCCTCCCTTTCTATTTTCTTCCCTCCCTCCCTCCCTTATTCCCTCCTTCCCTTCCTCCCTCCCTCCCTTCTTTCTTTATTGAAGACTTTGTTAAAAAGATCTGCCAGGAAGCCTCCAGGCTTAGTTTAATAAGAGAGAATAGAGGTCATTCAGCTGGAAGCTAAAGTCCAAACAGGGCCTTTTGTCTAAATTGTCTGGATATTTATGATGAGAAGCTATGTTTTTGGTCTTGTATTAACTGTGTGGTTGTCTTGGTGTGCTACTCATGCAAGCACGTAGTATTGAACAGAATTTTAGCTTGTTTTGCCCTGTTTGAGAGTGGTATTAACTTTAAATAGCCAAAGTCATTCAGCTTGGCATCTTAGCTAGCAAAACAAATTATAGCAAATGAGAAAAGAAAAATGCCAATATCAGATTTCCCTGGGCAGTTTCTACATGTGTGTGTATAAAATGCATTATGGACTACAAGTCCATATTTCATGAATAAGGGATACAGTAACTTAATGGAGCAGTTATCCAAAATTGTCCAAATAGAGGAGGTTGAAAATTTTCATAGCATGTGAATTTTCTGTCTAGGGCAGAACCTAAAGCTGGGAATTGCAATTTTTTAATAATTGACCACAAGGGGGAGAACTCTAATTCTCCATGCACACTTTTAATATCATGTGTAAAACCTGAAGGCAATGATGAGTAAGTTTGAATTTTGTAATATGCTGCCTCATTTCCCTTTGGTGAATCCTGCTGACTACAACAGGCTTAGCTATTTGAGCAGAAATGTTATTAGGAAGTTAAACGGAAACAAAAATTATATGTCTTGTTATATCATAATGTTCATGGAAGGGTACTGGCATCTCCTTTCAAGCCAGTGAAGACAAAATTTTCTAATTCAACAAAGTATCTTTTCCCCTTTCAAACAAAATTCATGTGTCATTTACAGAAAACCAACAATACAATACTTCTACAACTTTGCTAAATGTGTGAGCTGAAAATCAATTAGACCTTCCTTGAATCAAATAAATTTTTCAATAGCAAAATAAATTCTATTAAATAGAAACTCCATGATAATTTTTAATAATTAAATAATTAGTAATTAAAATGAATGTTAATGTTATATATTCGTGATGTTTAAAGGTTCATTTTTTTTTTGCTTGGACATTATCTGCTCTAGTACTTTGACATGAGTAACATACCTCTGATTGAAATTTCATATGAGGCTCTCTGAATTTTAATATTTCTTGGCATTTCATTCTTATGTCATGTAAAATGATATATGAGGACCATAATCATAAGATGGAAAGAGAACTGTGAGGCCATCTGGTCCAACTCTTATGTTTTACAAATAAATTGAGGAAAAAATTACTTATGCATAGTTACAGAGGAGAAAGCATCAGAGGTGAGATTTAAACTCAGGTCCTCCTAACTCCAGAGCTAGCTCCCATTCAATTGTACTATAATCATAGGTATATTGATAGGAATCAGACCTGTGACCTCACTGGTCTACCAAAACTCAATCTACCAATGTAAGTCAGATTCTTCTCTGCAATGTATATTCTTAGAGAATTGCCTGGGACACTGACAGACTAAATGACTTACCTTTGTATGTTTCAGATGGAGGGCTTGAACCCCCAAATCTTCCTGACTTGGGGGCAAGCTCTCTATTATGCTACACACTGTTAACATTCTTAATATCAATAACACTGTGTATTTGTACAGTTCTTTAGACTTTACAAAGAGCTCTTACATTCCTCACGTGACCCTTACCAATACTTTCAAATTTGTTAATGAGGAAACAGAGAATTTGAGACTTAGCAAGGATCACGCAAGCAGTGAACTGCAGAGAAGTCTCAGAATCACAGACCTGGAGAACTGCAAGGAACTCAGAGGCCACCTACTTCAATCCATACGTGAAAGGCATTCCCACTATAACATAACTGACGTAGTGGTTGTAGAGCTTCTGCTTAAAGACCTCTAAGGAAGGGAAACCCACTGTGTTTCAAAGTGGCCCATCTCATTTTCAGGTGGTTCTAATGGCTAGGAAGTGTTTCCTAACATCATTCCTTTACAACATCTTCCCATTACTGCTCTTGGATTTTGGTCAAGAAGAACTCCAGCCAAGGCCTTCTGATGCAGGTGTCGTGGTTTATTCTCTATTATATTGAAGTAATCATTATGAATGATTAAAAACTTACTCCACTTCAAGCATCCAAATAAGCACTGTTGCCTTTAAATATAGTAGTCATCTTGAAAAGCAAAGCAGTTGTCTCAACTATGTTGTTCTAGTTGAAAGTATTTTGGGGATTTCTTTTTCAGACTTACCCTCAAAGCAGGTATGGTAGCACTCTGGCTTGGGATTTCAGAATTCCAGATTTGAGTTCTATCCCAAAGTGACTGCGCTGTTCTTTGGTAAAATGAGGGGGGTGAAGTAGGTAATCTGTGCAATCCTTCCTGCTCTGATGTCTATGACTCATTCTTTAAATATCCTAAGTGGGGGTAAATCTTTGTCCTTTGAGGATGGATCTGATTTTTGAAATGGCCAAAAGTTATTCTAAACCAAAGTCCATGAATAAAGTGGGAAATCCTGTTTTTGGTCCTAAAGTGGCATGTTTACAAAGCAACAAGATAATTTTTAGATAACTGATAAACTAGTTCTGCCCCAGAATGTGGTGGTCATTGGTAGTAGTGATATTCTATATGTGAAGTTTTCCTATAGTTTAAAAGACATATTCAATTGCCAAAAATTTATTAAATATATACTGTGTACCAGGAACTGTTAAGTACATGGATACAAAGACCAAAATGAAATTGTCTCTGCCTTCACACTTATTTGATCGCTAAGTTCTTATGAGTTTGTTAAAAAAAAAAAGTAAAGATATTCATTCCTTTATATATGAGCCTCATTTGACACCATTTTTATGACTCTGTCTTTGGAGGACATTCCCACTTTGGAAGATCTTTGATTCATGAATCATTGGTATGTTTACTCCCTTCACAATACAGGTCCCAATACCTCCATGCTTGCTCTTTCTGTGAAATTCTCATTTCTGTCTTCCCTTACTCAAAAGAGAATTGACCCAACAAGATAGAAACTTTTTTGGATTCTTGGAATATCTCAGGAATACTAGTGCACCACTTGGGATATGCATCACTTGCCTCTCAAGCTGGCTAAATAAATGACCTACTTCTCCTGCTCATGTCTTTTACACCAATCCTCACTTGCAAAGTCATCACTGACAATATATTTCATCATTGCAGTGGAAGGATGACACCCTCCCACAGCACAGATCATAATCCATCTGCCTGTCAGATGCAGTGGGTTAAGCACTGGACCTGGAGTTGGAAAGACCCGAGTTCAAAACTAGCTTCAGACTCATTAGCTATGTGTCTCTGGGCTGGTCGCTTAACCCTTTCTGCCTCAATTTCTTCGTCTGTGAAGTGGAAATATAATAATAGTACCAGCTTCGTAGGGGTTCTGTGAGGAAAAAGTGAGATAATTATAAAGCACTTTGTAAACCTTAAAGTTTTATACCCATGCTAGTTATTATTATTTATTCTCATCCTGTGTGATTCTTGTTTATGATATTTTCCCCTCTGACCAATAAATCCTGTATAGAAAGTCTACCCAGTTATCTAAAGCCCATTTCTATGTCTTAACTTTCTGTGGCTACCAGTATGATTTGTTAGACTGTAATCCCACCTCCTTTTCCTGGATGATACCTGTCCCACCTGTGATCTACAATTCATCCATATGCATAATGGTGTAGGAGCTAGAGTTGAATTGAGAGCTCATGAGAACAAGCCTTGGAGTCAAGACTGGATTCTAACCTTACCTCTGACATACTAGCAGTGTGGCCCTGGATAAATTACTAAAATTATTAATGCTCCAGGCAAATTTCTAAAAAGTTGCAGAGGAAGTTTTTCTCTCTAACAATGGAATTTCTAGACTAAGAGATCTCTATCTAGATGGAAGCCCCAAGTCCAGACCCCTTCTCGTCATGTCCTTCCTCTTCTCAAACATCATAAAAATAAAGAATTGTCGTCCCGATCCCCACTGCCTAGTCTATTATTGGAGTTGTCTCAAAGATGCTTTGAGTTTATATCTAAACTACTCAAGATGAGCTTGAATCCCAGGATCTTTATTTAGTTACAAAAAAATCGATCGATATGTCTACCTGTACAATGGTTTTCTGAATACCAAACGTGAAAGAATAGTAGCAGATGGTGATTTGTCCCAGTACTCTTTCTGAACTCCATCAAATAAGATGACAATGAAATAAAAAATGAGCTATTACTTCTCTCCTCCATTGAATGTTTCATTTTTATGTTTAGATTCCAGTACCTGCTACAGTACTTTAGACATAGCAAATATATACTTATTACATTTTTTTAAATTACAGCCTTCTCCCGTCATCATTAACCAAATTCCTTGGACATCACTTCCTAGCACACACTAATAATTTCTACCAGGTTGAACTTCTAATGTTCCCTTGACCGTGTTGCCCTGACCTTCTTGCCTTTCTTTGTTTATAATGTTTCTTCAACTGGAAAATCCTTCTTTCCACTTCTCCACCTATTCAAATTGTCATCATCCCTTGAAGATCAAACCAGTTCCTACTACTTTAGAATAAGGGTGTTGGACATAGATCGGTGGTGTCAAACTCGGATAGAAACAGGGTCACTAAACGGTACGTACAAATCCTTGTGAATATTAACTTGGAAAACTACATATCTATGTCCTATTGCATTTTTATTTTAAAAATATTTCCCAATAACATTTTAATCTGGTTCAGGTCCCAGGAGTTTGGAGGGCCACAGGTTTGAGATGACTTCTCAATATATAATCTTCTAATCCTTTGTGAAGTCGTTCCATCTCCCGCATTGATTGCCTCCTTTTTCTTTTAATTAACATCTTGTCTGTACCCTGCAGTTTGGTATTGGGTCATGTGATTTTTGTGGCAGGGACCTCTATGAATCAAGGGACCTTGGGAGATATTCTATCTTTATCTTGTTCGTGTGTTCCCACAGAAGAGAGGTGGAAAGAAATCTCTGCATGGCTCCTGTATGTTTGCAGGCCGTTAGTTTGCAATATCACAGAAAAGAAAAAAAATATTAAAAAGAGAGCTCATTTCAGCACAGAATAATAGAACTAAGGGCAGGTGAAGAAATTTAGATGCAAATGGTCTCTTTTCCTGGATTTTGGAAGCAAATTAAACAACCAAAGGGCAAAACAATGATACTAATTTTAACTGATGTATATGTTTATGAAATAATTTTCATTTATATGTAATGATATTATTATTCCCAATTTTTAGGATGAAGAAATAGGATCACAGGGAATAAATTTTTTTTCATGGCTATTTGCCTTAAAGTAAGTGACTTAAAAGAGGTTGGGCTTTGAAGCTAGGTATCTTGACCCCAAGTATAACGCTCAATCTATTACCCCAAAGATGCCTCTCTAAAGAAATGAATGTCAAAGGAGAAATATTATATTTCCATTAAAGACTAACTTTATCCAGTAAGCTTTTCAGGTGCTTTTAGAGATAATCATTGAAGTTGACAAAGTGCTGCTTTCATTAAAATTATATAAGCAGATCCGAGAAATATGATAAAATTTGCAAATAAATGTCGACCTTTGTTAAAGAAAAATTGGGGTTTTAAAAGTCATCAGGCAGAACCAGTATCTGATTAATTGCTTCAAAAGGTAGTAAATGGAAGCTGGTAGACAATGACTTATTTCCATATTATTTGACTATGGCCAGTTAGAAATAACTCCTGCAAGAAGCCAAATAACCAGCTGACAGCCTACCTTCTGGTAGTTTTCAATGAGCTATTGTGTCCCTTGGCTTGGCAATAAACCATTAGCCTCATTACATTTCCAGATAAACATTCCCAAATGATGCTTGATTATGCAGTCTCCAGAAAGTGATTTTGAAACTTATTTCCAAAGGTTATATGGCTGTGGTCTGAATGCAGGAATCTTAGTATGGATTTTTCACATTCAAATCTCCATGGAAATTGGTGAAGAATTGTGATAGAAATGAAATGAGTACATGAAAGCAATCTTTTTTTTTCCCTTCTCTTTGGTTGATGAATGCAAAGTATACTTATGCAAATCAATTTTGGGGATATAAAGAAAGCAACAAAACTCATTAAAAATTTAATTCCTTGTTCTGATTTAACAATTAATAAAAAGCAAGGAAGGAAAAATTGAGAAACTTCCCTGTGCTTCCTCATATCCTGGAGGATGGGAGAAGGTATGTACTGAAATATTTTGACCAGGATAGAGAAAAGACATTCATTTCTAAACTATAAAGATCAGGTAAATGGCTATTTTCTTGATTATTTTATTTATGTCTCAGGAAAAATAGGATTTCATTAATAAGCTAACCAAAACAAATATATTTCTAAACATAACTGCATCTTCACTCAAAGTTGTACTTATTGTTTTATCTATTATTTCCCTTCAAGCTTCATGGTATTTAATGATATTCCATTTAATCTTTCAAAGGACTTGCACTTTTTTACTGGTGTCTTAATTCTTTTTCTCCTGCTCCCCCTAACCTTGAACTCCTGATTTTCTCTTTCCCACTTAATCTTTTCCTAACAGATGAGACCGAATAATCATATTTTCTCAGTCTTGCCCCAACAATGAATTTTTCTTTATGTGAGGAGTCATATAACTACAGTATTAATAACTATACCCATTTACTTAGTCTTTCATGGGTTGCAATGTACCTTGTGTATGATAATCAATTCAACCAGTTCATTAAATGTTGGGAGTAAATAGCTGTAGAAAAGCTGATAAATATAGAGGGTCCCTAGAGCATCTCACATCTACTTTAAATAGGCTTTTCACAATAGAATCCCACTGTCAGAGAAATTGTTCTATTATTATCTTACCGGTAAATCTGTTCTTAGCTATCGGTGGCTGTTGTTTTTTTCATGTTATCATCATGACTGCTAAACAGTCAACTATTTTATTAAGCATCTTCTCTGTGTAATAAATCAATCAATTAGTGTTTATTAAAAGCTTACTATGTGTCAAGTAGTATGCTAGGTGCTGGAGATACCAGTACAAAGGATGATACAATACATATTAATAATGAGCTTACATTCTAATAAGGGAAACAAAAATACATATAAAATATATCTAGTGTATAGACATATATATATATTTACATATATAATACACACACAATTGGATAAATAAATGCAAAGTAGTACAATACAAGGTAGGCTGGGAAGGAAGGCATGAGTAGTTGGATGGATAAGGAAAGGCTCCATGTAGAGCATGGTAGAGTATGGTACTTCAGCCGCATCTTAAGGAAGAGAGAGACTATGAGGCGGAGGGAAAGAGGGAGTATGTAATAGGCATGATGGATGGTCAGTGCAAAGACATGGAGATGAGAGATGGAATTTCTTCTATAAGGTACAGAGAAAAGGCCTGTTTGGCTGGATAATAGAGTTCAGAAAGGGAAAGCAATATCCAGTGAGGTTAGAAAAATAGGTTGGGGTCAGGTTGTGTCATTTTAAAAGCTAAATAGAGCAGTTTATATTGTTTTCTAGAAGCAAAAGGAAGTTACTTGATTTGGTTGAGTAGGAGAGTCATATGATCGGATCTGTGCTTAAGAAAAATTACTTCGGCAACAGTGTGTAGGATGGACCAGAATGATGAAACCTAAGAAAGGGAGGACAATTAGTTGACTGTTGCAGTACTCTAGGTGAGAATGATGAGAGCCAGAACTAATGTGGTATTTGTATCTTCGGAGAGGAGATTGAAAAGATGTGTTATAAAGTTAAAAATAGCAAGGTTTGGCAACTGTGACTGGCTGTGTGGGGTGAGGGACATAGAGAGGAGTCCAAGATAATGCCAAGATTATTTGCCTAGGATGGTGGTATTTTCTATAGAAATAAGGATGTGTGTAAGAGGAGAGGATTTGGGAGAAAGACAATGAACTCAATTTTTGAATGTTGAATTAAGATGTCTCCCGAACATCCAGTTTAAAATGTCCAATAGGCAATTGATGATGCAGAGCTGAAGCACAACAGAGACTCCTGGGGTTGGACATAAAGGCTGGGGAGTTATCTACATAGAGATGATAAGTAATCCAATGAGATATGATGAGGTTACCAAGATAGAGTATAGGAGGAGATGAGAAAAAGAATATAGTCCTTAGGACCATAAGGAACACCCACAATTAGGGATATGATGTGGATGATGAACCAACGAGGGAGACCGAGGAGCAGTTTTATAGGTAGGAGATGAATCTTGAAACAGTGCTATAAAAAACTAGAGAGAAAAGAGTATCTAGGTGGAGAGGATGGTCAGTAGTGTTAGATGCAGCAGAAAGGTTGAAAAGGATTAGGACTGAGAAAAGACTGTCAAAATTTATAATTTAAGAGATCACTGCTAGCTTTGGGGAGAAGCTTTGGGGAGAATAGTTTCAGTTGAGCAATTACTCCGAAACTAGGTTTCAAAGGGTTAAGAAAGGAGTAAGAGGAGAAAATGTGCAGGCAGTGAGTGTGGACATGTTTCAAGTGGTTTGACTGAGAGAGAGAAGAAATAGAAGACGGTACCTGTGCAGTCTTACAAAACATATTCCCATGAGGTTTTTTTTAAGGAGAGGGAAAACTGTTTGAAAGTAGTAAGGTAGAAACTAATTGATAGAGAAAGGATGAAGATTTGAGAGACAAGGAATGCTTAGAGATACAATCTGTTGGAGAAGATGGGAGGAATGGAATCATATCCACGTGTAGAACAATTGACTTTGACAAGAAGGACAAGGATGAGAAGGTAGCTCTTTCTCAGAGAATGGGGAAAAGGAGAAAAGAGTGAAGAAGAGAGTGGGAGACGATATCAAGGTATTTTGAGATTAGTAATAATAAGTTAGCATTTGCATAGCACCTACTATATGCCGGACACTTTATTAAAGATTTTATAAATATTATCACATCCTAGCCTAGGTCAAAGTAGCTAGGATTACAACCAAGAATCACCTACCCAGCAAAACTGAGTATAATCCTTCAGGGGTAAAAATGGATATTCAATGAAATAGAGGACTTTCAAGCATTCTTGATGAAAAGACCAGAGCTGAATAGAAAATTTGACTTTAAATACAAGACTCAAGAGAAGCATGAAAAGGTAAACAGGAAAGAGGAAACCATAAGGGACTTGTTAAAGTTGAACTGTTTACATTCCTACATGGAAAGATAATATTTGTAACTCATGAGACCTTTCTCAGTATTAGGGTAGTTGGAGGCTGTGTGTGTGTGTGTGTGTGTGTGTGTGTGTGTATACACACATATATATACACACACATACAAATATACATATTTACATACATATGTGTATGTTTGTTTATAAAGGGCACAGGGTGAGTTGAATATGAAGGGATGATATCTAAAAAGCAAAATTAAGGGAGATAGAATTGCATAAAGTATATCACATAAAAAAGGCAAGAAGAAGCTTTTACAGTGGAGGGGAAGAGGGGGGAGGTGAGAGGGAATAAGTGAATGTTACTCTCATTGGATTTGGAGGGAATAACATAGGAAGGAGGGAATAGCATACACACTCAATTGGGTATGGAAATCTATCTTACCCTACAGGAAAATAGGGAGGAAGGGGATAAGGCGGGGGGGGATGATAGGGAGGGCAGATTGGGGGAGGGGGTAATCAGAAGCAAAGATTCTTGAAGGAGGGACAGGGTAAAAGGAGAGAGTAGAATAAACAGGGGGCAGGATAGGATGGAGGGAAATATAAGTCTTTCACGACATGACTATTATGGAAGTGTTTTGCCTGACTACACATATATAACTGATATAAAATTGCTTGCCCCCTCAATAAGGGTGAGTAAAGAGGGAGGAAGGGAGAGAATTTGGAACTCAAAGTTTTAAAAATGAATGTTAAAAGCTGTTTTTGCATGCAACTGGGAAATAAGATATACAGGAAATGGGGTATAGAAATTTATCCTGCTCTACAGGAAAATAGGAAGGGAAGGAGATAAGAGAAGGGTGGGGGTGATAGAAGGGAGGGCAGATTGGGGAAAGGGGTATGCAGAATGCATCTCATCTTGGGGTGGCAGGAGGGGAGAAAAATTGGAACTCAAAATCTTGTGGAAGTGAATATTGAAAACTAAAAATTAATTTAAAAATTAAAAAAATTCACTGTATAAATTGTTCTCCTGGTTTCTACATCTTTAATTCTTCAGAAGCTGCGCTATTCCATGATTCTCAGATTATTGGCATCACCAAAAGAATATTTAGATTTTGAAAGCTAAAAAGTCCTAGATCAGCTGTGCCACTGTTGAGTTACAGAGTCATAGTTTTATTTTTTACATATTATGTCAACATTTAACATCAGTAATACTAATTTAGTAGCTTGGTTGTTGACAATTCAATTAATTTCAATAAGCGTTGTAGCAGTTTTTTTCTGCTACTCATTCTGAGTCCTCCTGAGGAATATTCCTTTGTTCATTCATTTGTCATTATTCTTTAGTTAATCAATAATTTAAAAAAATATTTATTAAGTTCCTACTATGTGCTACGCGCTGTGTGAAGCTGGGTATGCAAAAGGAGACAAAAGACAGCTCCTGCCCTCAAGTTAGTGTATATATCTCTCTTGTGTCTTTGCTTTTTAAAAAAATTACATTATTTCATCAACCTTTCTATTTGTATTAATCACATTTATTGGTTTTAACTGGTTTGGAAGAGGGATTCTTATCCTTTTTGTGTTATGGATCCCCTTTGCAATCTGGCAAAGCCTAAGATTCCTTTCTCAGAATATTTAAAAATTCATAAAATAAAATATGTAAGATCACAAAGGAAATAAATTATGTTGAAATAAAGAGGTAATTCTTTTTTTGGTCATCCAGAATCACAGACCTATTAATCTCTATCTGTGGACCCCTGTGGCTCTGTGGATGCTAGATTAAGAACCCTTGGTTTAGAATGTCCCATTACATTTCCATGTCATGAATGACTCAACAGTTACCTTTATTGGACATGTAGGCTGTTGATAATTTTTTGGTGAGTTATGTAAATCGAGACTATTAAAAACCACTGTATACATAACTATTTTTATAACACTTTCAGAGCCTGTTCCTAATAAATAAATTATTGGGTCATTGTGCATGATGATTCCTTTATAACTTTTACTCTTTACTATCAGGTTGCCTTTCCAAAGAATTCCAAAAGTTTACAATTCCACTTATAATGGATGAGTGCAATTCCTCACTAACCTCACTCAACATTAAGTCTGACATAATCTCATTCTTGAGCAACTAGGTGGTACAAGGGATAGAGTGCTGAGCCTGGAGTCAGGAAGATTCATCTTTGTGAGTCAAATCTAGCCTCAGATGCTTACTAACTGTGTCATCCTGAGCAAGTCATTTAACCCTGTTGGCCTCAGTTTCTTCATCTGTAAAAGGAGCTGGAGAAGGAAATGGCAAACTGTTCTAGTATCTTTGCCAGGAAAACCCCAAATGGGGTCATGAAGAGTCAGAAACAAATGAACAACAATCCTCTAACTCTTATTTTTATTGCCTAAGTCTGTGTTTATGAAAAAGTGGGAAAAAATTGCTATCTTAACATGCTTTGCAAAAATGTTCGTGGGAGTTATGCAGGTAGTAAAAAGGAAATAAATATAATTTGCTATGTTATATGGATTTATTTATCCACATCAGCGGGCACATGACTATGTTATAATCATTATTCTATTTCAAGTAATTAAACACGCCCTAGTTATGTTGTTGTATTCTATGTCAACATGACAATTCTTGAAGAGAACTAAAACAATCTAAAAGAAATCCTTCTTTGTCCTATAGCAGTGTGGGGGCAGGCCACACAACTTCTGCATCCAATGTTACATGAATAGGCTTGTTATACAGTCTTAAAAACTCTGCAGGTGTGAGAAAGCCTTCAGCTCTGCACAGATACTTTATTATTTCTTCAGAGGGGATAAGTTCAGGCACAAGGTTGTACAGGGTATCTCCTGGTCCTTTGGTGCCCACCTTAACATTCCTTAAGAGATACACACCCAGCTTGAGTGCCAGGGTGAGGCATTCAGAAACCACCTCATCTTTAGATTGTGATTGTGTGATATCTTCCAGATACATGACTGGCACAGTGATCATAGAGGTGTACCACTGCATGAAGAGTCTTGTCGGAATGTTATGAGACACAACTAAAATTTTAAGATCTTGGAGCAAAAAACCAGGTTCATCTTCTTCATGAGAAACGTAGTCTTGAAGAAGTCGGTAAAGAGTCCCAGTGGAGCTCTCAATGACAAGGAGAGTGGTCGTAGGATAGATAAGGATGATCCCAGTCACGTTTTCTCCCACGTGACACTTGAATATATGTTGATATAGTTGCTCAAAGTACTCAGTAATTTTTTTCTTATCTGCATTTGCTGATATCTTGGCCACAAGAAACATTCTGTGGAGGAGGAATTTCTTGAACTGTAATCTTCGTTTCTCTTCCAGAAAATGAAGGTAATTTTTTCGTGGAGCTTGCGGAATCATTATGTGCTGATCATGCCGTCCCCCATGCTTTTGATGGTGGTGGTGAGAAAGTTGTTTTGAGCTACCTAGAGTCCCCTGGGGGACATGTTGGGATCCACGGTGGGTCCCATGGTCCCAGTGGCGTTCGTTATGTGTCTGTGAGTTTTTTCTCCTTTGAACATTCATCTTGTCAGGTTAGGTTCTCAGTTAGGGACTCAGGTTTGTCCCTGTGTGACAAAAAATAAGGAACCACAGAACTCCAGATGTTTTATCAAGATTGTTACACAGTAAGAATTTCAACTATAATGACAATTGATTACTTGATAAATGAGAGGACACTAAAATAGACAATGGGACTTCTGTGCAAAGCCTTGCCCAGTCCTCTTCAATCTTCATGCCTTCCCTCTGTGATTACTCTCAATTTATCCTGCATATATCTTTTTTGTTCATAGTTTTTTTGTAGGTTGTTTCCCCCATTAACCTGTGATCTCCTTGAGAATGGGTACTGTTTCTTTTTGCCTTTCTTTGTATCCTAAGTGCTTACCATAGTGCCTGGCACATAGTAGACAGCTGATATAAGCTAGTAAGAGTAATAGTTTGATAAACTGTCACAATCCGCTACTCTACATAGGAGTTCAGGAATAAGTTGAAGGGAATAATTACTAAAAGAATCCAAAGGGAGCAGACTTGGCTATAGTCGAGCAATGTTAACTTGACATTTTTCATATCTAGTCATCCTTCCTAGTCATCTTGCAAAATTCTCTCTTGAGACTTTGGTATTTCATTGAGGAATTATGTGAGCTGTAGACTATATCATAAAGAGAGGGAATACCCACCTTTGCAAGTACAGATGCTTTCAGTAGACCTATCTTTGTTGATGATAGTGGACCCTCTGATTTTTTTTCTTTGGTCCCGCACATTAAAATTAAGTTTATTACTAAATTCTTGTTATGGAATGATAGAATAACTCAGACTCTACCTTTTGTTACTGGTCACCATCATTGTAATTCCTGAAGTGACTTCTTTTTTATCTATTTCACCTTCTAAATACCTAGTGGTGTTTGTTACATCCTTAATTTATTCTCCTGAAAAAATTCCTTCCCTTCTTCCCCTTGTTTATACTTTCATTTCTGTCTTTGTTCTCATATACCTTCAGGCAGGCTTCTTCAATTTGTTTCCTCTAGATATTTTTCTGAGATTCAACTTACCCTTCCAACTGCCAGCATCCCAAAGTATTGCTGGTTGATCTTAGATTCCATTCTATATATTGATGGACCATTCAGTTGATTAGAAATTCTAGCTAGTTTTAAAGGGCCAGTACTGAATTTACAGTATCAGTCTTTCCATGAATATGCACACAAATATACAAACACATAGTTTCATGCTCAGTTAGTGCAGAGAAACAAGAATTTCTTTTCCTTGTTGGCAGCCTTTGGAGAAGCAGGTTTGGTGAGTCAGATATCACGACACAGTCATGTTCCCTCTTTGTGCTGGTACTGGGAAAGTTTTTGGTGTCTCTTCATTGCAGAAAGTGATAATTTTTAGTTGTAGATATATGCTTTAGAATAATCATATTCAAGCAAGAGCCTTTCATGTTTAAACTGTTAGAGATTTTTTTTTTTGGTTTATTTTTGCTTAACGTAAATGAGTGGTGTATTTTGTCGTAGATCACTGCTCCTATTGTGAAAAAAATAAAAGTATGATTTTTTTTTGCAGTCTTTGTCATTTATATGATTGATCTTTTGCCAATGATTTTCCTAATGTTGAGCTATCTCTATACCTCTGGTAAGGCTATAACTTTGTCATTGTGTATTGTTTTTTGAATATATTTCTTTAATTTTCTTGTAAGAATTTAAATATTTTATAGCACTATTCATTACTGAAACTGGATCATTGTCCTCTATCTTCTTTGACCATCAAATGCCTATTTGTTTCATAAAAAGAGTTTATGTAGAGTACTTTCTGTGTTTTGGTAAACAGTTTTTATAACATAGGCATTAACTGTTCTTTAAATGTTTTATATGATTCACTTACAAATCTATGCATTCCAAGCTTGTTTCCTTTGGAAGTTTGTTTATGTTTTATTTGATTTCTTTTTCCAAGATTGGATAGTTTAAGGTCTCTATTATGTTGTTTGGAAGTTGTATTTTTTTATGAGATGTTCATTAATTTCCTTCTAATGATCAGTTTTTCTTGGTATATAATTGACTGTGGTAATTGCTGATGATTCTTTTTATTTCCTCTCTGTTGTCAATTTACTGTATTCATTTTTTTATTTTTATAGTTTCATTTTGATCTCCTTTGATCAGATAGGCTAATGATTTATCAATTTTGAAAGTCTTTAAAAACACTTAATTTTGTTTCTTAGTTCAATAGTCTTTGTTTTCTAAATTTTTCTATTTCTGGACTGATTTTCAAGATTTTTTTTTATATCTGATGTTTTAGGGTTGCTAATTTATTTTTTAGTCTTTTCAGTTGTATTTTCAATTTACTGATGCTCTTTTAAATTTTATTAATACATTTTTGGAGACTTTTTTCTGAAAACTGCTTTAACTATGTCTCCCAAAATTTGGTAATTTTTTACTTTTTTTTTTTTTTACTCTCATCATTATCTCTGATACAATTGTTTATTATTTCTATGATATTTTCCTCAACTTACCCATTATTCAGGAAATCATCATTTAGTCACCATTTAGATCTGTGTCTTTTCCTCACATTTTATTTAATTTTTGTTAATGTTATTTTATGATTTATACAATATTTATCATATTTGCCATTTAACATTTGTTTTTGATGCCTTCATGCTTTAGCACAGAATTAGTTTTTGCAACAGTGCAATAAAATGCTGAAAAATGTGTATTTATTAAGATTCTCATCTAGACTATTGCAATTATTTCCAACAATATGTTCAATTCTAAATTTTCCTCCTCTTGTCTTTCTTTTGGGTTTACCCAACTCTGAGATAGGACTATTAAAGTCTGCTATTTATTTTTTGGGTTAGTAACCGTATACGTTTTTTTAACTACCTAGATTTTATGAAATTAACTGCTGCATCACTTGGTGTATGTACAGTTAAATTTTTCATTGTTTATGTTGCCTTCGAGCATAATGTAATTTTCACGTTTATCTTTTTTGACGTTATCAATTTTTTTATTGTTGCTTTATTCAAGATCCTGATTATAACTTTTGCTTTTTTAAAACACTTTCCTGAAGTATCTCTTATTCTTCCTCTCATTCTGACTCTCTATATGTTTGTTTTAAATCTTTTTTTTTATGCATCAAATTGTTAGATTTTGTTTTCTTATCTATTCCTGCTCTCTAGAAAAACTTGAATCAAATACTTTAACCCAATTATTGTCAAACTGTGCTCTTTCATATCTGGATTTCCTTGGTTTGGTTTCCGATTCCTGCTATCTAGGTTATCTAGATTAAATTAACAAGCATTCACTAATTACCTACTATTGTGCAAGGTTCTGTGCCTTGTCTTGAGAATACAAAGACAAAGATGAAAAACAATCCCCTGCCCTCAAGACATGCATGTTCTACTGGGATATATAATATGTCAACAGATAAGTAATATATTCCAAATTATGTTGATATCTTAACTTCCACTGATGAACTAACTGAGACCCAATTACTGAATGTCTTAAGAAATGTGTAAGACTGTCCTCTCTCAGGGTTGGCAGATGCCTCTAACAAGAACTGAATGCAATGACATAGATAGCTATAATGAATTTTAAAGAGAAATTGTTCCATGGTAGTGGTGGCAGTTGGAGAAACTAGAAAGAGTGATAAGCATCAAAGTCTCTATCTATTATTCTTCCTGACCCAATGTGTAGGAGTCATGAAAGGAGGGACAGTTACTACAAGATGAGTTTGGATAAGAATGATGTCTCCTCAAGAGATCCAAGTTGTCATGTATATAAGAATATGGAGAAATGCAGGAGGGAGGAGTGGAAGGGAAGTTTGAAAGTTAGAACAGGATTCCAGAAGGCCCAAGGGAAGAAGTGTACACAGAGCAAGAGAAGGGGGGAAAATAGGAGGGGAAAAGCAATAGTGGATGAGGGCAAAGGGAAGGGAACTTTTTTATATAGGGTGGGAAATATGCCCAACCTGGAGCTTGGCTGAAGGGAAGGGAGTAAGCATTTATATAGGGACTACTACATACCAGCATTGTGCTAAGCATGTTACAAATATTATTTCATTTAATCTAGATCAAGAGCTTTCCCCTTTTAAGGGTTCTCTGATGATAAAATGATGGGGAGCCAATTTATTTTCTCTAAAACCTTAGAATAAAATGGAGATTGTGTCAGGCATCTCAGACTATAAATACACATTGATCAGATCCCCAGTGCCTATCAGAGCTCACATTCTGCACCATGCCCATTTTCTCAGCCCAAAGTCACAGAAGATACAAAGTTGGAAAATACCTCTATATGTAGAGCATGCACTGTCCCCTTGGTTTGGTTTGGTTTTTGAGGCCTTATTCCTAAGGAGCTCCTAGTGCAGGAGGTCTGGGCAGAGTTCCAGTGGAAATTTAAAGGTAATGAACATTTGAGGCTTTGGAAGCGTTGCTGGCTGATTTGGATTCAGAGCGCCTGGCTTCAAAGTCTTAACCTGTGTAGTTTTGGACAAATCATAACCTCTCAGGTTTCCTCAGTTTCCTCAGCTGTTAAATTGAAATTAGATGATTTCTCTGGTCTCTTTCGACTCTAAATTTGTGACCCATTGATCTTGAAATGGGAAGCATTATGAATTATTCTCCATGTGGCAGCAGGTTCAAGATTTCTAATCTAGTCTTTGAGTATTGGAAATGAAAGGCTGTAGAGTTGTTGCCATGATTCAAGTTAGAGTGAGTTGTAGATTCTTTGGTGCTGAGGAGGAGACTTCAATATGAGTACCTTAGAAGGGCAGGGCTGGCCTAGCCTCTCTCACCAGCTAATGTGGCTTCCATCGCTTCCCATTTAGACAGTGGTAACTCTAGTGGTAATAGTCTCCTGCCAGCACCCTTGTTGCAATCTGGAGTTTATGCTCTTTGCTTTTGTCCTTCCAAAGATCTCATGCTATTGAATCACCTAAAGCCAACAAGAGAAAGGTGATGGTGTCATTGATAGACTGCTGGGCCTAGAATCATCAAGACCTAAGTTCAAATCTGGTTTCCGATACTTGTTAAATTTGTGACACTGGGCAAATAACGAAACCACTGATTGCCTTGTTGCTGGTATACTGTCCAGGTTTCACACAACAATGAGGTCAGCACCACGGCTCTGTAGACCTTCAATTTAGTAGGCAGTCTTAAATGTCCTCTCACCCCTACTTTCCTTTGGAGCCTTCCAAACACTGAGCAAGCTCTGGCAATGTATCCATCAACCTCATTGTTTATTTGTACATCCCTGGCAAATGTACTGCCAAGGTAAGTGGACTTATCCACAGCATTCAATATTTCTCCATTTGCTGTAACCAATAGTTCCACATATGGATGGTATGGTATAGTGCTGGCTGGTGGAGAACCTCTGTTTTCTTGGTGTTAACTGTGGTGCAGAATGTGCCAAAATTGGCACCAGTGGCAGATAATCAATGCATATTTTGTTGCATCTCAGCCTCAGAGTTCTGCACTGAGTGGACAATCATCTACAAACAAAAAATCATGCACCAACCCTCTTTCCACTTTAGTCTTGGCTTGTAGCCTTTTCAAGTTAAATACTTTACCATCAGTATGGTAGCTGACCTTGATGCCCTTTCGGTCCTCATTGAAGGCATCTGACAGCATTGCTGAAAACATCATGCTAAAAAGCATGGGAGCAAGCATGCAGTTCTTCTTTACTCCATTGGTGACTGGGAAAGCACAAAAGCATCATCCATTATCCTGGACCCAGGCAAGCATGCCATAATGAAACTTGAAAACTACCTTTCCGGATAATGGATGTTAGCAGCTTGGCCTTGAACAATGCTTCTGAAATGAGCAACCATTTTTTCTTCAGAGCAGCGGTGATAGTAGTTAAAGATAATTTGCCAATACACTTTGAGGAAAATCTCTAGCTTGGTGTAAATGTTCAAAACCACTGAAAACAACTTTTATTTACTGAAGATGCTATTCTGAAATATAAAGAAACCAACACACAAACCTTCTTGAAAACAGGATATTTACAGATCATTAGTTAGTATCTGTTCTAGATGTGGTTTGGTTTTCACATGCTCAGAGAAGGAGAGGCAAGGTCAAGAGAAAAGAGATTCATTGCCAGTCAGTCAATAAACATTTATTAAGTACTTATGTATCAGACACTTTGCTAAGTACAAGAGATACAAATAAAAAAGTTTTAAAAAGTCCATGCCCTCGAGGAACTCGGATTCTAATGGAGGAAACAGCATGTAAATTACTAATTGTACACTGAATATATAAAGAATAGATGAGAAGTAGTCTGAGAGAGGAAGGCATTAGCAGTTAGGGGACTCAAGAAAGGCCTCCTATAGAAAGTAGGAAAGGTGGATTTTGAACTGAGTCTCAAGGGCAGCAAAGCCAAGAGTCAGAAGTAAGAGGGACAGAGCATTCCAGGTGTGGGAGATAGACAAAGAAAAGGCACAGACTCAGGACACGTAATGTCATATGAGAGGATTAGCAAGTAGGCCATTGTAGCTGGATCAAAGAAGATTTAATATTTGATCCTGGAGGCAATTGGGAGACACTATAATTTATTGAATTTTTGGGTGATATGGGGAGAACTATACTTCATGAAAATCTTTTTTTTTTTTTTTTTGCATTTGAGGGGGGGGGGGGGGGGGGGACTCGGACTAGGGAGACCAGGTAGAAGACTGTGGTAATAGTTCAGATGAGAGGTGATGAAGGCCTAGCAAAGATGGCGTTTATGTTAGTGGAGAGAAGGGGACAGATCTGAAGGTAGAAACAAGATTTGACAATGGATTGGCAATGTGGTATGAGTGAGACTGAGGAGTTGATAAATTGATAAATAAATAAAAAGGAGTTGATAAACAAGTTGTAAGAGCTTGTTCTCCTTGCTAGAAAAGAAGGGAGAGAGGACAGAAGTGAAGACACGATAGCCCCCTTAGACACAAAAACCCCTCTATGTTATTCTCACTACTTCAGATATGTTCAGGTCATATCACCTTCCTTCTTTCCAGTGCCCATTTCATCTACTTTTGAGTCCCTGACTGGGAAAAAAATGTTGCTTCTGAATTTTGACTTATGTGCCAGATCTGAAGGTCGTTGTAGGTGTACTATCCCTTTTGAAGGAATAACCCGGTTTTGAGTCCAGCAGATCCAATCATCTTATCAGAAAGTTCACACTTCAAGCCACTACCAGGGTTACCCCCTTTTCCAAGACCAGTTGTTATGACTAAAACAGAGTGAGGGGTGGGGCTCATTATTATGTCCCCTATATTCCAAGCCCCAGGAAGATAATGAATGATGTATCCATAGAAACAACCCAAGAGGAGGGAAGAGTCCTGACAAAATGACTGAGTGAGCGGTCATGTACAGTCCAGCTCCCTTTTGTCATCTCAGAAGCACAGCCAAGGCAATACAGGAGATAAGAGAGCAAAGCGGAAACAGGAAGGGAAAGGAGGGACATCCTGATTGATAAAAATCACCGCTTAGAAAAATGAAAAAAGCAACTGAAGAAATAAGTAAGCCAAAAAAAGTGGAAGGAGTTGATGCATCTTATAAATATGTTACTATTAAAGAAAGTAAAAAGTCTCTGGAAACAAAAAGTAATCCAAGATCATTTACCAAAACATGCTTTGAATCAAATCCGAGCCCACAGCAAGTAACTTCGGAATGGCTATTCGGCCCAGTAGTTGAAATGAGGGAAGAACTGGCGCAGATAAAAATGGATGTGAAAGCATTGGAAGGAGAGCAGAGAAAGATGAACATGAGACTTGACATTTTGGAACACTCGGTGGTCTCTCTAAACAAATCAGCAATCTCTCTAAGGAAGAGACTCTCCCAAATAGAAGACCAGAATATACTAGATCAAGTAGCAAAAGAAAACGAAGTCAACCAAAAAAACATACCCCAAAAGCTTACAATCCCTACAGATGAAAGAAAGACATTTCAAGGACTGAACTATTTGAAGACTACTGTTCCCTCAGATAAATATGAAGAAACAGATATAATGACTGCCGTATTTCAGGAAATCACACAAAATTAATTTCCCTGGAATATTGAATTCAGAGGACAAAGTGCAGATCAGTAGTACCCACAGGGCAACATTAGAGAGGAACCCCACATATAATATCCCGAAAAGTAGTTGGCAACCTCCAGAGCTTCAGTGAAAAAGAGAAAGCCTTAGCAGCAGACATGAACACCCAAGTTACACATCAAAAAGGATTAATTCAAGCTGTACATGATTACTCATTCATGACCAGAAATGAGAGAAGGACCTGGAAAACCTTATGCCAAAAAGAAAAGTCAAGGGAAATTGGCCATCACCCCAAAATTGCCTACCTGGGAAAACTGAAAATATTCCTCCATGAGAAAAAGGTTGGGGGTATTTATTCAAGAAATTCACAGCTTCCCACTAAAGTAAAATAAAAAAAAAAATTACAAGCTCAGTGTTGTGTTCTTGGATTTGTAAATTCAGATTCATAACATGGTAAGCAAGACTAAATCCAGGAATAAGTGATGATTCACCGTGTTTTGTATGCTACAATGAGTAAAAATCTTTTTGATGTCTTACCTTTTAAAATGGATGTTGAAGAAACTATTAGCTAGAGAAAAATCCATATAAATGGAATTGATGGGAGGAGGAAAGGGGAGGAGAGGATTATTATATTTGGAATTCAGGGTCTACAATTGAAGGATAAGCAAGGGGTGAGGCAGGATAGAGAGAAAATGATTCCTAAACCTTATTATTCCTCTCTGGTACTAACATAAGGGTAGGAAAGTTTAGAAAATACATCAGCAAAAGGCAGAATCCTGGAAGCTTTGTGACATGAGTAGAGGAGAAAAGAATTGTATCTCTTTGTTATGAGACTAGATTTAGATTGGTAGAAGCAACTGAAGACTTACTATATCTTGTGCTGATCAAAATAATGTTGGAATGAAAACAAAGCTTAATATAACTACAAATGTTAATTGAGGCCACCCTATAATAAACAAAGAGTGTTGCAGGATGGATTAGAATAACCCAATGATATGGAATATACCTAAAATATAAGGAGCATATACAGATTTAAAGTGAGGGCTTAGAACATTTTATATTTCAGTCGAATCTAAGAAATCATTAATTCATTCATGATTTTGGATAAAACAGAAGTTCAAACCACATCAAGAAAGGCAAATAGGAAAACCATATTACATTAGGTTTAAAAGCCCCACAAGTATTGAAACAGTATCAATATTATACATTTATATAAGGAATGGCGTAGCAAATTAATACTTGAAAGACTAACTGAAATGTAAAATATTCCTAGACAGTAATCTATTAATAGTAGAATTTAATGTTCCTCCTTTAGAACTTGACAACATTCACAAAAGGATAAATAATAAGGAAATTATAGATTTGGACAGACTGTCAGAAAACATGGACTTGCTAGAATTGTGGAGAGAAATAAATGGGCTTTAGAAAGTGTATTTATTTTTCACAAACATCTAGGACTTATGTTTTAGAGCAAAAAGAAAAGGCTGGTGTTATGGGCAGCATGTTATGTAGTTCTATGTTCGAATTCTAATTAATTTAACACCTGTATGGTGTGTCTATACCCACTCTATCTTGCCTCATGCTTCTCACATGGGTGTGGACATACCTACTTACTACTTGGGCTGACTCCCACCTTCCAACTCCTTTCACAATGGCAAGTCTATGTTCCTAGAGAAGGTTACACTCAAATTGTCTCAGGGTCCTTGGGGTAACCCTGTTGTGTACACTGTCTTTGCCTACTCACTGTTGTCACTCTCAAACTATTCACTGCCACTCCACCCCAACCTAGTGTGCTGCTATTTATATAGACCAACCTCTCATAATAATGATAACACTTTTTAGATCTGAAACATAACCATCTACCTAGCAATAAGTTAAAAGAATAGTAACATCACAGGTACTTTCATGTTAAAGTAAATTCAGGAATAATAAATACATTAAAATCAACATATACAGCACTGGAGACAGGATCACATTTTCCCATTAATGCACTCAGTGTTTGTGGGAGAAAGTGAGCAGGGAAGCACAAGAAGGAGGAAAACCCATGAGTTTAGGGTTGGACTATAGTCTTTGATATTTTTGGTCCATTTGGGAACATTTGCGTAGCACAAAGCTCCTCATTGGCTCACTGCTTGTCTGCTTGTTTTCTCTTCTGTTTTTCACAGTACGGTTAGGAAGAACCTCATCTCTCAAAGCAACAGCAATTTACAAATTCTTTCAATTTATAATCACCCTTAAGAGAAGGTTGAGACACTCTTAATTGGGACAGTAGTTCACTTTAAGGCAGAGAACTTGAAAGCTCAACCATCTGGCTATCTCTGGTTACTATAGACCAGCCAAGCCAGCTATTCATTCACTAGGATGTTGTCTTGTCCAATGACAATCATTATGTCCAATGAGAAATCATCAAACTGGAGCTAAAATTAAAACATCTCAAGTTTACTCTTTGAGCAAGGTCAACTTGATGGAATCCTGTATCATTCAATTACATCTCACGATCTCTTCCCATTCAACAAAATGGCTGCCCCCTTGCCCTCCCCCCAAAAAAGAACTTCCCCCTTTGTGCTTTTCCCTCTAAACCAGAGAGGGGGCAGCAAAAGGCATGAGTGAGACATGTTTCACCACCATTAAGCTCTACGGTAGAGATAATGGGTAATAATTCCAGTCTTCACTCAGTCCATTGGTAACTAACAGCCAAAGATTTTTCAAAAAATTTTATTTATTTATTTAGGCAATTGGGGTTTAGTGACTTGCCCAGGGTCACACAGCTAGGTAAGTGTCAAGCGTTTGGTCTGAGGTCAGATTTGAACTCGGGTCCTCCTAACTTCAGGGCCAGTGCTTTATCTACTGCGCCACCTAGCTGCCCCTCAAATGAAAACTTCTTGACCAATGACTTTGCCTGCTTTTTGTTTCTTTACATACTCTTTTTTTTAATCTGTAAAATGGGGATAAATAAACCTGTCTATTAGGTTTGGGGTAGGGGATTGAGGTAATGTATGTAATGTGCTTTGCACATTTTAAGGCAGGTAAAAACAGAGATAGGTAAACACATGCAAAATAATGCAAAACAGTTTCAAGAGAGAGTTGGGGGCAGGACTGGAGTAAAAAAAGACATAATGTATGAGTTGACATGACCTGAGTTTTGAAAGGGACTATGGATCCCAAGAGCTGGAGGTAAGCAGGGAGAGGACCCTAGCCATGGCAAGGGGTAACTTGTGCCAAAAGATGGAGATGAGAAATATTGAACATCCCAGAGGGGCAATATGAAGTAGACCGTGTGGGCTTGGCCATAGATCTCATGAAGGTGAGTAAATAGAAGCTAGAGCCTGACTATCAAGGGTTTTAGAGCCCAAACACAATGTCCAGAAGGGTCTGTCTTTTAACCTAGTGGCAATAGGGAGCCACCATACTTTTTAAGTGCTTGAGATCCATATCAATTTGGTAGCTGAATGTAGAAAGGGTGGACTGGGGAGGGGACAGTCTGCAAGCTAGAAGCCCAATTGGAAGGCAAGAGGGCTTGGGGGCCCGAGCTAGGGATCTTAATTTCTCCAACTGAGCGTGGACATGTCGACTTTTTTCTGTTTATTTGTTTTCTCAATTGCTTTTGTGGCCAAGAATGTGGATTCCCCTGGGTAGCTGGTTTGAAGTCTGGTTTTAGAATTCTTCATTGTGTGCTATAAAAAGCCCTTGCAAACTTCAAATGCTTCAGCAAAAGTATAAAAGGAGTTTTGAAAAATACAAAATAACCACTGAGCTCCTAATTATGTTTATTTTTGCTTTGTTACCAAGTCTATTTTCTGCCTCCTGGACAGACGGCATTGCTATAACGAGATATGACTTCTTAATACACTTGGCATGTGCTACGTCAGGTGACATTCACACACATTAATTTAATTTTGGATGTTTTCTTTTCCTTTTCCTTGGTATATAGAGAAAATACTTTCTGTACAAACATACACACAAACCAGCTTAGTACAATATCTTTACAATTTAAAAAATCCTCCATAAGACTGCTGAATTTTGAGACTTGGGTTCAAAAAACCATCTTCCATGTGACCTTGGGTTAATCATTTCACCACTCTAGGCCTCAGTTTCCTAGTCTGTAAAGTAGGGGAAATAATATTTATCCTACCTCCTTCGTGAGGTCACTGTGGAGAAAACATTTTGTAAATGTAAAGTGCTAAAACTTAATATGTTATGTAAGTGAGATTATGTACTATTCAAAAATTTCCAATTAGTGCATGTAAATAGTCCAGATTACATCTGTTATATTATGTAATATAATCAGTCAGTTAATAAACATAGTTTTTTCATTCTCCTGAGGTCTAGGGAGGTTAATTGGAAAAGATAGATTTTCTGTCTTCTGTCCTCAAGAGGCTTATGTTAAAGTAAGAAAGATAAGAACCCCCATTACACAATAATGAGGGGTTGCTGAGAGAAGCAAAGAGGATAATGTATATAAAATGTCTCAGGAACTTTAAATATAAATGCCAATATTTTCCTGTAATTATAGGAAAATTAGCATGGTACAGTTGGAAAGGAAACAGCAAATCACTCCAGTATCTTTGCCAAGAACACACCAAATGGGGTCACAAAAAGTTGGATACAAGTGAAGGACTGAACAACAATAGCAGAAGCATTGTATAATGGAAACAGTGTTGAATTTGGAGCCATGGGATGTGGATTCTAATCACCTCTGATATTTGCTACCTTAATGTCCTCTAGTTTCGCTTTTCTCAGTTTGTAAAAGAGTATTTGTCTAGATGACCTCTGAGCCCTCTAACTCTAGACCTATTAATCTAGATTTATTATCTGCATGACCTCAAGCAAGCTTTCTAACCTAGTTGGGGCTCAGTTTCCTCATATGTAAAAGTAAAGGGGTTGGACTAGTTAATTTGTGAGGTCGTTTCCAAGGCTCTGTTACTTAACCAATTATTATTAGCTAACTTATGTGGGTCAGACTATATGAATATTGAGCTGATTCGGAAAAGGATAAAGGGAGAATCGCTGATATTTCACAGGGTTTCAGAGTTGGAAGGGCCCTCAGGAGCCATCTAGTTTAACTTAATCTAGGAAAAGTATCCCTTCTACACCATAACTGACAAAAGTTTAGGCTTTCTAGTGAGAAAGAGAAATCCACCGAAAAGTGAGCTTTGTTGTTCGGTCATTTCATTGTGTCTAACTCGTGGGCTTTGGGACTCAGTGTCCATGGGGTTTTCTTGGCAAAGATTCTGGAGTGGTTTGCCATTTTGTACTCCAATGAATTTACTACCTACTAGAGGAGCCCATTTCTCCTTTGAATAACTCCAAGTTTCTATGTTGCTTTTTCCTTCTACTTGGCTAAGTTGGCTAAACTTGACTCTTTTTCGATGTCTACTCATTGGGACCAATAAGAACAAATTTAAACCCCCTTCATAGATGTCCATAAAGTTCTCAATCTCCACCTACCCTTCCCCCAAAACCTTCTGTTCTTTAGGCTAAGCCTTAATAGTTCCTTTTATGCTTCTATCCGAATTATTGATAAAAATGAGATATAGTACAGGGTAAAGGGAAGATCTCCGAGACCCTCTGGAAGCTGGCTTCCAGTATAATGAATGATTGAGAGCTAGAAGTCTCGGGGAAGCTTTCATGGAAGAGTTGGGACTTTATTTAGGCTTTGAAAGATAAAGTGAATTTGAATAGCTCAGTAAAGAGGAGAGGACATTCTATGTATAATGAGCAACATAAAGAAAGATAAAAAATAGGAATGAAGACATTTTGGAAGGTCTTAGAAACTCACGTGCAAGAGTAGTAGGCAGCAGGGTATAGTGTAAAGGTTATTGGATTTGGAGTTAGAAAACCTAGGTTCTCATTTTAGTTATCCTACTTATTACCTGGGTGACATGGACATGTTACAATCCCTCTGAGCATCAGTATCTTTGTCTGGGAAATCAAAGAGTTAGACCAGATAAATGCAAGGGTCTCATCCAATGCTAAATCAATGATTATGCCATCATATGTTTTTTTGATTTGATTTTTGGCCTGGTTTATAGAGAAAGCTGCTGTGGGTGTTTGAGCAGAAGAAAGCCTGGAGTTCGGAATGTGAGGTAGAAGTCTGTTACCATGATCCAGGCATGAAATGGTGATGATGGCTGGAAAGAGAATCTCAGATTGTTTTTAAATGATCTTTTTTTTTTAAAATTATTTTTAAAGTAGAAACTGTGCAGCTGTATCACGGTTTCAAGATTGTTGTCCTTGAAAACTGCATTCTAATTCTTTCACATTCAGATTATAAATGTACTGTGTGGGAATGTCTACACACTTCATAACATCTCGTGTAAATATTTAACCTTCCTCTCTCTCCTTACACACAAATTGTCTTAAGGAGAAAAGGTGTCTGCCCCATTTATGAGATTTAGGAGAATCTTCATGCTTCGAAATAAATCCTCAAATTGTGGAAGAAATTGTCTTATGGGTGAGTTGAGTCCATATTTTGCCCTATTCCAGTAGTAATAAAAAGGAGCATGGTGTTGTGGACGGGGAATTTGACCAGGAATTAAAAAAAAAAAAAAAAGCATGTGTTCAAATCCCACCCCAGATGCTTATTAACTATGGGGTCCTGATTAATTATAATGATGATGATGATGATAGATCAACAAACATTTTTATGTACCAGGCATTATGCAAAGCACTGGGGATACAAAGAAATATGGCATTTATACAACATTTTATGATTTATAAAGCATTTTATATATGTTATCTCATTTTAACATCAAGTCACTTAACTGTTCTGGGCCTCAGTTTCCTCATCTGTAAAATGAAGGGGTTTGTCCAGTGGTTTCTGATATGCCTTCCAGCTCTAAATCTATCACCTTGAGATCCTGTATGAGATTAGAGGTTCTCGGCCTAGGCAGTGAGCTTGTTTTTATTTTATTTTTTAATTTAATTTAATTTTTTAGGCAATTGGGGTTAAGTGACTTGCCCAGGGTCACACAGCTAGTAAGCGGCAAGTATTTGGTCTGAGGCTGGGTTTGAACTCAGGTCCTCCTGACTTCATGGCCAGTGCTCTAACCACTGCACCACCTGGCTGCCCCAGTGAGCTTGTTTTTAAAAACAATTTTTGAAAACTGTATTTCAGTATAATTGGTTTTCTTTTTAATTTTATATACTTTATTTTGTACATTTAAGAACATTAATCTGGGGCAGCTAAGTGGCACAGTGCATATAGCTCTGGCCTTGGAGTCAGAAGGAACGTGGGTTCAAATCCAACCTCAGACACATGACACTTACTAGCAGTGTGACCCTGGACAAGTCGCTTAACCCTGATCACCTCACCAAAAGAAAAAAAAAAGAAAGAAAAAACAAAACAAAACAAAAACATTAATCTGAGGACTGCCAAAGCTTTGCCAACCTGCCAAAAGGGTCCATGACATATAAAAAGCTTATAAACCTCAGTTCTTGGGTGTAGAAGGCCTCAGTAGCAGACACTGGGGAAAGTGGGATGAACTACACCAACGTTTCTCTGTTTCTAGGAAAGAAAGGGAGAAAAATAGAACCTATGTACTAAATCATGATCATTAACAGTTCTGTATTTTCTTCCTAATTTTCTCATTGGAATCATAGGATTATGGATTATTGAGTTTATAAAGATAGGGGAAGAACCCCTTAATTTTCTTTGACCAGAGAGAGTGGGACTCCAGAGAATGAGTTTAGTAACAAAGGAGGAGAGGTCTCTTTGACCACCCTATGAACTCTAGTTCTTAAAGGGAATTTGTCCCTCAGAGGAGTAGACTGGTCCTCCAATGCAACATATAGTCCAAAATCTTTAAGGGAAGCTAGGGAAATCCCTGTACTCTCTAAGGATGAAGCTTATCAATAAAAGGGATAAAGTGCCTTTAAGAACTAGAGTTCTAGATAAAGGTCAGAGCAGATGGACTCTTCTAATAATTCTCTACTGCTGAAATGATAAAAGTTCAAACTTGTTAAGCTGGCATTCAAGGCCCCCTACAAACTTTGGACACCATTTCTTTCAACTTTGACCCATACCATATTTCTTTCCATGTATGCTGTTATCCAGCCAAAGTCAAATGTCCTCTGTCCTCCTCTCACCCCCCCGAAGTATTTTGCTTATATAATTTCCTACCCCCTGGAAATACTTTTCTCCTCCCCATCTTTGCCTGTTGAATTCCTGATCACCTCATAAAGCCCAACTCAACAGCTCTTTAGGTCCTTTTGGGAACAGGGCTTTATTTTGTATCTCACTTGTTACTTCACAATTAAGTGCCTACTATGTGCCAGGTACCGTGCTAAGTGCTGGGGAGAGAAAGTGTTTGGACACCAAATGAAACGAACCCTACCCTAAAGGAGATCGTAGTCTAGCCAAGGGAGATAATATGTATCTATGCTGTTGTAGTTCAGTTATTTCAGTCATGTCCAACTCTGGGACTCCATTTGGGATTTTCTTGGCAAAGAGAGTGGAGTGGTTTGCTATTTCCTTCTCTGGCTTTTTTTTTTTTTCCGATGAGGACACTGAGGTAAACAGGGTTAAGTGACTTGCCCAGGGTGACACATCTGGTCAGTGTCTGAGTCCAGATTTGAATTCAGGAAGAAGAGTCTTCCCAATTCCTGGCCCAGGGCTCTGTCCACTGAGCTGCCCAGATAGCCCAACATATCCATAGGTGTATTATAAAAAGATACAGCATTGATACCAGATGGGAAGAGGGGTTACAGGAAGTCATAGTTAAGGGGATTAGGTAAAGTTTCAAACAAAAGGTAACATTTGAATTGGACCTTGAAGGAAACTAGGGATAGAGGTGGAGGCTGTGTATTGTGGTTCATTACTTTTTTTATCTTGTTCCCACATTGAACTGGAAGCTCTGAGTAAGGGACAATTCTGTGACTGAAACTTACTTGTCTCTGAGTGTGGGCCAATAACCTGTGTATACAGTGAGTTCTTAATAAGTGTCTGGTGAAAGAATTTTGAATGACATATCTGTGAATCGATTAACTGTAATATGATTGTATTTCATCCTCAGTGTTCTAACCTAATTACTCTATGCTCCCCCTTTCCTATGTCCTCTGTCCCTTTGGGCTTAGACTGTTCTCTACACTTGATAATTCCTGCCTCCCCATCTCAATCCACCTCTCCCCTGTTGGATTGAAAGATTCTCTCAAATCCTGTCTCCACTAAGAAACCATTTTTTTGATCCCAGCAGGCCTTTGCCTCATTAGACCTCACATAGAACTGGGTTTGTCTTTCACCTCCTCTATTTACTTACCATCTATCATATTGTAGCTGTTTAGAAATGTCTTAATTCCCTCCTTGCCTGTAAGCCACCTGAAGGCACTGATGTATGCTTCAACCTGCTCTTGCTGTCTCCAACTGTCTTCTGGGGCTGTACTTGTTTTTGCAGATAAGAAATCACCACTCCTGTCATTGTATACTTGTCTTTACTTCAAAAAAACATGTTCTGCTCCTCTCTAGGAACCCTGAAGGAAGCTAGTATTCATCACCTGTTGTCATTGCTAGCAGTGCTTGGAAAGCTTGGGACTTCCTATTACTAAATAATGCATTAAATAGTCCAATGGTTCCAAAGAAAGTCAGATCAGAAAAATTTACTCAGTAAATCACCAGTTATTGAGAATCTAAATAATCAGAATGCTTAAATATCTTTACTTTCTTCCCAAGCTCTTTTTTTTTCTCCTTAGAAACAGAAAAGTAAAGTAAATCAACTGATAAGTTTGAAAAATAATAAATATATTTTAGGTAATAAAGATTTATTTCAAATAAGCATCTTTGGAGTGATCCCTAATTTCTTAAACTTGGTACTTTTACTATTGGCTGTTCAGTAATTTCAGTAGTATCCAACTCTTTGTGACCCCATTTGAGGTTTTCTTGGCAGAGATACTGGGGTGGTTTGCTCTTTCCTTCTTCAGGTCATTTTATGAATAAGGAAACTGAGGCAAACAGGGTTAAATGACTTGTCCAGGGTCACACAGCTACCAAGTATCAGAAATTCAGGAAGACGAGTCTTCCTGGCTTCAGGCACAGCATTCTATCCATTGTTCCATCCAGCTCCCCATACATTTACTATTTACAGTGATGGTTAATGTTCATAATGAACATAAATGCTGGGGAGGCAGGCCACCATATTGAATACACGTGGTTGGTCCTAGAATTGGGTTCGTGGTCTTCCTCTGAGACATACTGGTTGTGTGACCATGGGCAAATGACTTCATCTCTCAGTGTCCCAGCCAAGTCTTTAAGTTATCAATGGGTTGCTGATCTTCCTCAGTGGTGCAAGTTTCCAGACCAGGAGTTAGCCATACTGATGAAATCTCAGGTTTGGACTTTAACCATTTCTTTTCTCCTTCCTCCAGTTAATCCATAAGCAAACAAGCTTTGGCAATACCAGAACCTGAAGTGTCTTCTGAATCCTTAAAAAAAAAAAGCTATTTTTTCAGTGTAGTTTTAGTTAATTTTTAAATTGTCTTCTCTTTGAAAACCAGTAATCCATTTAATGGTTATACAGATGCTCTTAGTTATCCTCCTTTTCCCAATATGTTGCTTTGATTTAGTAGTATCACATCAAACTTTTATATTAATGATATTCCTGAATCTAATTTTTACAATATTTGAAAGGTCTGATTCACTTTAAGGAAAAAATGTATCATACGGTAGTTTTAGAGAAGGGGAACGAGAGCTCCCCATATGAGATAAGATCACTAGCTAATTGGAGTATATTACTCTATTAAGATGAAATTCAATTAAACACATATTGAATAATGTTCTGCATAGGCCCAGAATTCTGTGTCTACACCTGCCTGTACTAACAGGTTAATTGGGCAGGAAGGAGTTTGGAGTCACTACCACCAACTCAAAAAGTCACCATTCCTTGATGTAAATGCAGGAAACATACCTAGTGCCTTGGCCTCCATCATCTTGCCCTTCGATCCTTGACTCTGCTCATCAACTTAGTGATGTGCTAGAGCTTATTTGATGGGCTTTTGTGAGCTTGATTGTTAGATTTTCAGTATGAACATTTTTACCTCATAAATGGGCAAATGCTCCAACTTAGGGCTTGATTTATTGTTTTGCTGATTGTCTAGATTTAAGGAAGTGATGAAGAAAATGTTAATAATTCACTTAAATTTAAAATTTGTCATGCATACTTTTTTTCCTCTGTGAGATTACTGTTGGACATTTCCCTGCACACCACTGCCCTAATGTCTTTTCTGATAATTATTGCTTCTGGTTAGGTTTCTTGGCTAAGGTCTCTTTTCTCTTGATTGGTTGATGGTGGTTTTGAACTGTGGTTCAGTGATGAAGACCCTTTTTGCCTTTGCTCCTTTGTTGTCAATGGGTTCCTCTTCTCTTCCTTCACACATGGCAGGCCCTTGCGGACCTCACCAACGAATGTTGTTGTATTTCTTACCTACAGACTTTTGTTTGACCTTCAAGCCCACTATGGTGAGATAAAACTATGTTAAACACTACGGGTTAATTATAAGATACAGTCCTTTCCTTTGAGGAGCCTACATTCTAGTTGTGTGTATACATATATGTGTACACACGTGTATACATGTGCATATATACACACACATATATAATATACACATTTATAATATATGCATGTATTTTCAACTAAGAACATATGTATAGAAAAAACAAATACGGATTAAAAACAATTTTTTCTTCAGTTTTTTCTGATTCTTTGTGATTCTTTGGTTTTTTTTGGGGGGGTGGGTAAAGATACTAGAGTAGTTTGCCATTTCCTTCTCCAGTTCATTTTACAGATGAGGAAACTGAGGCAAACAGGGTTAAGGGACAGGGTCACACAGCCAGTATGTGTCTCAGGCCACATTTGAACTCAGGTCTTCCTGACTCCAGGACCAGAGCTCTACCCACTGCACCACCTAACTGCCCTAAATAACAATACAAATCAGTATTTAATCAAGTTCTTTACTAAGTGGTTCAGATAAGAAGAAGTATAATAAAACTTTAAAGAAGAGAAATCTACGTGGACTAGAGTAATTGGGCAGTTTTTAGTGGAGATCTCAGAAGGAACCTTGGAGATGAGTTAGTTCAAGCCTCTAATTTTAAAGATGAAGAAATTGAGGCTTGGAGAGATTATGATTTGCCCAAGGTCACACAAGTAATGAATAGCAGAGACTTGTTTGACATTCAAGTTTCCTGAATACAAATGTGGCTTTCATTTATTTATTTATTTATTTACTTTTTTACTTGACAGGGTCCTGAAGGGAACATAAGATGTGCATAGATAGTGTGGGACATTAATGTCATAGGAAGGGGAATATCAATGAATAAAGGCAGAAGGGAGGGAATGAATATGATTTGTTAAAGGGACAGCGAGGAGATGATCCTAGTTGAAACTGAGGGTTTATGCTATAAAGGCTTAGGAAATAAGGTTAGATGAGTCAGAAGAGGGTAGAGATTGGAGAGGCCTGCCCTAGACATTTGGAATGGTTGGGATGTTATCTTTTTGGCAATGAAGCTTTTGAGTGATGGAATGACATGAGAAAAATGGTATTTCAGGAAATTATCCCGATGGGAGAGAATGGAAAGGATTAGAATGGAGAAAAACTAGAGAATGGAATGCCAGCCAAAAACTTGATAATTCAGGTCTAAGGTTATGATGTTCTGGGCTAGAAGGTGACAGTAAAAATAGAAAAAGGATTAACGTGTGAAATATTTTGAGAGACAGAGTAAGCATCCAGGAAGAGAGGGTAAACAACAGTGTAATTGTTGGAAAGAGGTCAAGAAGAGTGAGAATTGAGAAAAGGCCATCAGATTTAACAATTCAGAGATCACTGGCACCTTTGAAGAAGGCAATTTCACTTGAGTAAGGAGTCAAGGATAGAGGTTGAGAACCTAGAGATTGGAAGGATTGGTGGTCCTTTGACATAAATAGAGAAGTTAGAAAGAGGAATTGGTTGTAGGGGAAAGGTGCTGTTAGAATAGTTACAATGGAGATCACAACCCACCCATACCTGATCATGTCTAATGCCTACACTTCTTTCAAGAAAAGAAAAATGGTAGATGTGGGACAATGTCTTACCTAATGTTATTCTAGAGGCCATTTGCTTAAGGTCCTCTGTAGAAGCTGCCAAGTAATCTGGGCAGGAGAGTCAAGGAGTTGGAATGCTGGGAGTAGGGTGAGGAATTTGCCTCTGCAGCTGATTCAGGTGCCTGGATTGTAGTTATGTTATCTCTTACTTGAGGAGGCAAGGGGTGTAAATAGGTAGAGTGAAGCAGTGGGTAAAGGGTGTGGTATGCTTGTATTCAGTACAAGTCTGTGATTGGCTATTGTGGAGAAGATAAGATGCAAATCATCTTCCTACTCTCCAGCTGTTGTTAACATAGCTTTTGGGTTCAAGTCACATTGTCTTAAGGAACCTTAGCTCTTATTTTGGAGACCACCATCTGATATGAAGGAGGGAGTTACATCAGAGATTATTGTAAGCCGTTGAGTTTGGGTAACTTTGAGAATGGTGCCATGAACACATCGATGGGAAATAATTGAGGAAGACTTGCTTTGTAAAGCAAAGCAGTGACAAGTTTTAGATGTAAAGAGTTTGTGGTGACAGCAAAATATAAAAGTAGAAATGCCTTATTGGAAATGTTTAAATATCAACATTCTTGCTTCCAGGTGAATGCATGCATGGCTTTCTGGCCATGCATGATTCATCTGCTCAAGAAAATTCAAAATTACAGTAGGGATATCAACAGGAATGAGAATGGGGGAAGGGTCATTGGATTTTTTAAAAGAGGAGGACATTTTTTGATGATATTTAAAATTGCAATTTCAGTAGAGGCATGGATCAAACTAAGAAGAGAGAAGGTCCAATGGGAAAATGGAGGCAAATTCTATTCTGGTTCCAAACTTTAAACTCATTGATAAAGTAGATTGGTGAAAAGGGGACCAAGAAGCAGAAGCTGGTGAGGGAAATAGGGTAAGATAAGCAAACTTTTAAGTTGGGGACGCCCGTACATTTTTAAAAACATTCTTAACAACCTCCCTTTAAGACAGGGGTTCTTAACCTTTTTTGTGTGCCGTGGAAGTTTCTTTTTTTTTTAATCTGTCTGAGACCTATAGACCTCTTCTCAGAATAATGTTTTTAAATGCATAAAATAAAATAAATAGAACTCTGGGGAAAACCAATTATATTGAAATATAGTTCTCAAATTATTTTTTAAAACCAAATTCATGGTTCCTATCTTAAGAACCTGTGCTCTAAATGATCACAGACACTTTCAGCTATGCTTTGAGCCACAACTCTCTGTATCACTCAAATTTTCCATACTTCTTCTAGAATTAGCCCATCTCTCTGACATTAACAGTAGTTGACATGTCAGCCTGGTTCAGTTATACAGCCTCATTGTTTTATTGCATTGAATAATAATGTCCTAAAAGCATATCCCTAAGGAATAAGTTTAATAAGTTGATCCCTGAATCTTTAATAGAACTCACATTTATATAGCACTTTAAGGTTTATACAATCATTTCTCTACAGTTATCCTCTGTGCGAAATGGACATCGTGAGTTTCATTATTCCCACCTTTTCCCCACAGATAAGGAGATGAAGTCTTGAAGGATTTAAGTGGCTTAAGTAGCCATAGTCACATGGGCAGTGTGTTTCAGTGGTGAAATACAAACTTAGTTTTCTTGATTTCCAAGGTGACGCTGTCAGATATATAGCTCACGATACCCCTGAGTGCAGACCAAACGAGATTCAAATATAATTGAGAAATAGTTAACAAAATAAATAAAATACAGTAGAATAGAAACAATATTATATTTTAAAACTAAGTCATTAAGTGGTCCACATGGATTTTGAGGTATGGTTGAGTGACCTCTTTTCCTTTTGAGTTTGACACCACTGCTTTACACTGTGGTGAGTTTTGATATTGACTTATTGTCTTGAGAAACTACAGCATAGGGAAAAATATATGTTCATATATGTATACGCACCTATATGTTTATACATGTATGTGTATCTATATCTCTTTATATCAATATGAAATGCAACTCGTGATACTGGTAAGAACATCCCTGTTCTTCACCCCTGGAGCTGTAGAGAAATTGACCACTATTCTGTTCCCAGAAGTAAGTTCTCCTCATTTATCCTGTCAGATCACTGATGAGAAAATCATTAAGATTCCCAGGGACCTGTGAAGAAATAGATCCTCACCCTTTCTCTCCCCCTCCCCCAAACACTTGGAAGCTGCTGAATTTGCTCAAGTCCAAACTCTCTTTAAGATAAACCAAATGAATGACCTTGGCATTTCTTAGTAGAGGAAATTTTGGATAGTTAAAGAAGCATTAGAACTGTAAGTTCTACCTAATTTTTGACCAATTCCAAATATCAAGAGAGTACAAATGACCTATACGTGAAAATCTTTATTGGATTAATATAAAGTTAAGGTTTGTCTATTTCATTCATATTGACTAGTATAGTATTAGTTAAATTTAAACTTCCAGTTTATGTCTCACCAAAGCTTTGCCCACTGGGAAGTCTCTAAATCCTTGTTGCTTCTTTATGGTGTAGGCATACTGATTATCAGTAGAAGTATTGATCGAAGGTATTGTCTTGGAAACATTAATGAATAAAACCATACCACTTTTGACATTTAGAACAGGTGGCAGTGTCAGGGTAGCCTTGGAAGTTAGCTATTTTGAGAGATTTCTAAGACTCTGGATGGTGAAATATTGGAGAAAAAAACCCCTAAATTGTTCAGCAGATAACAACCATTAATTACATACCTGTTATATGCAAAGAACTGTATTAGACACTGACTGAGACACAAAGACATCTAGGATATAATTCTTGTCCACATAGAGCTTGTAATTTTGTTGGTAAAATGGGACAATAGGATTACAAAAGAAATCAAAAGTTAGTGAAAATAAAGATGTAAATTTTTTACCAGCCAATTTCATGAACCCCTGAAATCTATGCACAGACCTGTAGTAGAAGGAACTGGGGTAGGGTTAAGTTCTACCCAAGAATCCCTGGATCAGAGGTTCATTAAAAAAAACAAAAATAAAAAATTATTACAATAATATGGGCAAGAGAAAATGGAAAGCTTAGGCTAGGTAGAAGTAGGTGAGATAGAAAAGAGGGGACACATGAAAGAGATATTCTATAAATGGAGTTAGCACCATGTCATGTGGATAGGAGGCTGATAGCAAGGAATCAATACCCCTGGATTTTCAAGCATGAGTGAGCAGGAGAACGGTGATATCAAAATGATAAGATGAATCCATGAGACAGTTAGACTTGAAGAAGGTACGTTCATGCTTGAAAGGTCTTTTGAATTTGAAGTGGTTTTAGGACATCCAGGTAGAGATGTGAGATGTCTGATGGTGAGTTAGAAACGTAAGTTTGGATCCCAGGAAAATGGTGAGAATTTGAGCTGGGAATTTGGGAGTGAACTGCGTGGAAGTTAAATTGTGGGTATAGATGCCCTCAACTTTTTTTTAAGCAACCTAGGATGATGGAACACTTGGGGTTTGGAGGCTTGAGAAAGAAGGATGTTTAAAACATCCGGTGTGGTAGAATATAATAGAATATCAATTTCAAGGAAGTTAGAACAGAGGGTATATGGGGCATATGATACACATTTGCAGTGGGCCCGTTGGCCGTATTTAGTGATTTCCTACAACAGCTCCTAGCAGTTTGGCGACAGGGGCAGGTCAAATTAACGATTTGGTTTGAGGGCAAGTATAGCAGAAGGCTCTAACTCTAATGAGGTTCAAGGTGGAAGAATTAAATCATTGAAGTTGGTCATGGATTCACATTGGACAGGGAGATAAGTAAAGCTACCAAAGGGCGCTGTGACACAGTGGACAGAGCCCCGGGCCTCGAGCCAGGAGTACCTGAGTTGAAATTCAGCCTTAGCCATTTCCTAGCTGTATGACCCTGGAAAGTCACTTAGCCTCTAGTTGTGTGATGGATCACTTGACAAAAAGGTGATTCACGGGAGAAGGAAATGGCAAACCACTCCAGTATCCTTTCTAAGAAAACTCCGTGGATAAACATCCATGTGGTCACGAAGAGTCAGGTATGACTGAATAACTGAGCAGAAATGAGAGAGAAGAGGCTGAAGCAGCATAGGTCAGGATATAAAACAGGTTCTGGTGTATCGAGGGAGGAGAAGAAGTAGAAGGACTGGACGTTGTGGTCAGAGGGTAGAATTTCCGAGTTCATATCAGAGGTGATGTGGTTTTGGGTGGGAGTATGAGACATGCCCATATAGGTAGCTGAATGTCCAGTAAACATCTTAAAGTCAACATGTCCAAAACTGAACTGATTATCTCTCCTCTTCAAGCCTCCCCACCCCTCACCTTCCGTATGACTATGGAGAGCACCACCATCCTCCCCATCTCTCAGACTCACAACCTAGGAATCATCTTTGACTCCTCACTTTCTCTCACCCTGCAATATCCAGGCTGTTACCAAGATCTGTTGGTTTCACCTCTGCAGTATCTCTCAAATATGTCCCCCTCTCTCCTCTGACACTGCCATACCCCTGGTACAGGCCTTCACCCCCTCATGCCAGGACTATTGCAATAGCCTGCTGTATGGGGTGGGGTCTGCCTGCCTCAAATCTTTCCCTACTCCTCTCCAAGAGCCACCAAAGTCCTTTTCCTAAATTTCAGCTACATCTCTATTCAATAAACTGCCGTGGCTCCCTATTGTCTCCAGGATCAAATACAGAATGCTGTTTGGCATTCAGAGCTCTTCATAACCAACCCCCTCCTCCCTTTCCAGTCTCCTAACACCTTCCTCCTTGACACACATTCTGTAATTCAGCGACATTGGCCTCCTGCCTGTTTCTCAAACAAGACACTCCATCTGTCAGCTCTGGGCATTTTCTCTGGCTGTCCTCCACACCTGGAATGTGCTCTCCCTCCTCATCTCACCTACTGGCTTCTCTGGCTTCCTTCAAGTCCCAACCTCTATAGAAAGCCTTCCCCAAGTCCTCTTCATTCTAGTGCCTTCTTCTAACTAGGTAAGTGCTGTTATCCCAGTTTAACAGACGAGGAAACAGAGGCAGACAACTATTAAGTGACTTGCCCGGGATCAAACAGCTAGTAATTGTCTGAGGCAGGATTTGAACTCAGATTTTCCTGACTCCAGGGCCAGCCCTCCATCCATTGCATGTCTTGCCTTTTTCTTGACCAAACTGAGAGCTCAATTTCAGTTCCTTAGTTGAAGAGTTTCAGAAGGCAAGACCTTTGAAATTTCCAGAGAGAGAGAGGTCAGCGGTGTGCGACTTGTTCAATGAGTCATTCCTAGTTGTTAGAAATTTGCCTCTAGTGATCTATTTGAGAGCAGGGTCATTCATAAATATTTTATAAGATGCTTTTCCAAGACCCAAGCCTTGTAAAAGGAGAGAAAAATTTTATTGGTCATTTTTTTTTTTATTTTATGATGTGGGGATATAAGCGAACATTTCCATTCTAGTACATGTCATGTGCTTCTTTTACCTTTCAATGTCTTTGTGAATTAAAAACACAAAATCAATAGTCTTTTAAACCTGAAAGAGCTGCACATTTCCCTCTTCTCCCTCTCCTGTTATCATGCTAAAAATTTGATCTTCAAGGGAAAAAAAATCCATTATCATTTTCTGTAGTTTCTATTCATCAGAACTACAGTATCATCATATTCTCCAGGCCTGTCTTATTAGCAGCTGTCGGAAGCAGTGATTGCTAGTCTTTGTTTCACTTATTAATTTGTCTTAAGTGGTAGAATTTTGCTACTCTCTTAGAATTAGACCATGTTTGGATAATAAAGTATAAAGTTGGGCCATAAAAAAAAGAGCAAACTAAGTTTATGGCTTATGTGTTAAAATTAAATAGGAAGTGTTTTGTATACTTGGGATATGGCAAAGTAAAATTAAGTCCCAGCATAGAGAGTGGAGAGTTAGATTAAATCTGTGATGCATTGTGGTGGGTGAGTGGGAAAGAATGATTCCTGCATATGTTTTATAACATCGCATCAGAAACACTGTTGCTGTGGCAGCAGGATGGGGAACACAATCAGGGTGTCTGAAACCAGTGCCTATTTATCTTAAATTAATCATTTTCTGAGTAGGCAGATGATATCCTGGTGCCGGATGCCTATGCCTTTTTATTCATGCTGTAGATAAAACTGGAGTTCTCTTGTGTTAGTGAGAGCCGTAAAGCACAGGAGAGACAGGCTGTAAATCTTGGTGGAAAATTAACTGCTTTCTACATGTTGTGCATCATGTGAGTTCCTGAGGTTGGTTATTAATGATTAGGTTCAGGATAAAACCATTGGGACCACTGAGGCCAATTTGCTTCTCAACCTTGAGGAGGGGAGTAAGGAAATGTTTCCTCCCAAATGAAGGAGAGGAAACTTTCTTTTCCCTCCTCCTTTTCAAGCCTTTATTGAAGCCAGGCTCATGGAAATTGCTAGGGAAAGCTGTACCCCAGAGGTCAGAAGCTTGCCCACCCACCGGCTCTGCAAATTCTCAGCTTATTCTGATGGTGAAGTCAGCTGCAGGCCTGGGGCAGTGACCACAGACGCACTCAGCCCCATGCCTTTGCAGGTATAGCTAGCTTTGTACCCAAATACATTCTTTTCTCCTTTTATGTCCAGTGCATGGAGTTCTGGGCTGACTGGCGATGGGCTAGAGAGAGCCTTTTAATGACAGTTGGTATAATGAGATAGAGGGCAGCATGATGCAGGAGATTTGGAGCCAGCCTTGACCAACTCTGCGAGACAGGGTAATTAACCTGGGGCCTGTGAACTCTGTGTGTGTGTGTGTGTGTGTGTGAGAGAGAGAGAGAGAGATAATACAGATACACACACATATATATATATATATTTATATATGTATGTGTAATAATGGACACATTTATATATATGTATGTATATATATACACACACACATATATATATACACACACATACACACACACTCTCTATTTCAATAAAATCCAGATGAAATACAAAATCCTCTGTTTGGCTTTCAGACCTAGCTGTGCCCCCTCCCCCCTTCCCATCACCTTTCGAGTCTTCTTACACCTTATTTTTCACTATATACTCTTCAATCCAGTGACACTGGCCTCCTTGCTGTTCCTGACACCAGATAATTCATCTCTTGGCTAACATATATTTCTATATAGATAATAGATGATGGTATTTCAATATAACTGGTTTCCTTTGTAATATTTTATATTTTATCTTATGTCTTAATAAACCATGACTCTGAGAAGGGGCACATAGACTTCACCAGACTACAAAAGGGGTCCATTATATAAAAAAGGTTAAGAAGTCTTCCTCTTAGCCTATACGTTGCAGAGAAGTTGTTGACCTGTACAGGTAGAAGTTTTTCCTCACCTGGGAGTTCCTTATTCCAAGGAAATCATGGGTACACTCTTATGCTTGAGGGCCTGGTGTTTCTTTTGTCTATTTTTGTATCCCCAGAGCTTAGTACAATGCCTGACATATAGTAGGCATCTAATAAATGTTTATTGACTGACTGAGTATCCCTTTCCCCAGTGTAGCAGAAAGAATTTTAGGTTTGACATCTACTTGGGAGACCAGGATCCAATTTCTGGCTCTTCCTGGCACATTGAGTAAGCAAGAGATTTTTAGAGGTAGCAGGTACCTTAGAGATAATAATATTAATTGACATTTATAGAATACTTTATAAAGTACTTTTGATGTATTATCTCATTATCAACCTCACAATAACCCTATGAAATATTATTCCCATTCTATAGATGAGAAAATTGAGGCTCATAGGCCCATGGAGTTTAAATGTCTTTTTCTAGTTACAGGATTAGTGTCACAAAGCAGGATTTGAAGTTAGGCCCTCCAGATTCAAAACCTGGTATTATATTAGCTAAGTAATAAGGTGGATGGACTCTTGACTTGGAGTTAGGAAAACCCGAGTTCAAATCCTGCCTTGCATAATTACTAGTTGTGTGACCTTGGACAAATCGCCTAACTTCTTTCAGTCTCAGTTTTCTCACTTGTGAAATGGAAATTAGGATAGCACCTACTTCCCAGATAGGTTATGAGGATCAGATAAGATAATAGATGTGAAGTGTTCTGCAAACTTTGAAGTTCTATATAAATGAAACTTACTTTGTCATTATTATTATTATTATTATTATCACTCCCACTTTGTTTTTCTCAATTTTATCTAGTCATTTTATGAATGTGGAAACAACCTTTGAAACACTAATCAACTCATACAATATCACAAATTTATTAAGTGTTGGGATTAAAATTCGAATCCAGGACCTTTAATTCTTAACTCCAGAGCATTTGTGCTTAAGCAGACAGGCTTCAGGTTTCTTCTCCTCAGAATGAGGGAGCTAGGCTAGGTGATCTCTAAAGGCACTTATGCGACCCTAATATTTCTATTTTTGTAGGATTTTGCTTAGTGTTTGCCTGTCTTTTTCAGTCTGCAAGGTAGCTAGGAGATACTGAGTCAAAGGGATGGGGAAGACATGGAGGGAAAAACATCATTTTCCCTCCCTCTACCCCCTTCAGGGATACAATGGTCTGACCAGGGGTTTGGTAGAGTCACTGGATTGTTAAATTTTCAGTGTGAGTATTGATATCTCAGAAGTAGGCAAAGGCTACAAATGGGGCTTGATTTATTGTTGTGTTGACGGTCAAGATTCAGGAAAGTGATGGAGAAAATGGTGATGAAAATAAACTTAAAAGTGTGTCCTGGGTTTTTGGACAGCTGGTTGTTAAGCATTTGCTAATATACCTGTGGGTCCAACTCTTTCTCTACCCACACTTCCAATCATATGTATCCGTATGTGTGTTCTATCCAACATGTTGAGAATTCTGAGTGTATAGCAACAAAAAACCCTGACCTGGTAATGAACTCTCGTTCATTCATGTTGCCCTGGCCATTATCCATGGAGTAGTTTTCCCCTTAAGTGGGGTTCGCTGTACTTCATCTTTCACCTACCACACCTGTGAGTGGACCCCAAGTTATATCACACAAAAAGATAGTAAGTGCTGCAGCAGAGAGCAGAAAGGGTGTGAGTATATAGGCCAGTTAAGAAGCAGGAAAAGGGGATGGGTGGGACAAGGCTAAAAAACTTTCCCTACTCTTTGATGGCCATAAAAAAATGCTGGAGAATAAAATTCTCTCTAGCAGGCAAGGATGTAAATTGAAGTCTTAAGGTTACAAGAGCAGAAAAAAAAACCCAATCAGAAATTGTTTTTTGGGGTGTTTGGCTACTTTGAATTAGATCTGATTAGCTTTAGCTCCATTGCTCCTTGGTCTTATCTGAATTATTTTTATGGAGGATTCAGAAATCCAACTTAGTTTTCCGGGTGTTAGGCATCTGGAATCCTCATCTATGGCAGGATCCAATCCTTTTCCTTCCAGTTCGACCCTCTTAACCCAAAATTTGCAAAGGGATGTGAGAAAACCAATAAATGAAATTATAAACTGATAGTGTTATTAGGCAGATTTCATTTAACTTTTTTTTCAGTCATTTCAGTCCTGTACTACTCTTCATGACTCCCTCTGGGGGTTTCTCTGCAGAACTGTTAGAGTGGTTTGTCATTTTCTTTCTCTTTTCACCTCATTTTACAGATGAGGCAACTGAGGCAAGCAGGGTTGAGTGACTTGCTCAGGGTCATACAGCTAGGATGTGTCTGAGGCCAGATTTGAACTCAGGAAGATGAAATTTCCTGACTCCAGCCCCTTACTCTATACACTCCGTCACCTATCTATTATTTTGTGTATGAGTTGGCCTTGACCTAGGGTTCTTGACCCTGAGAACTGTGAGCTTGCATCTGATAATATTTGAACAAATACATGTTAATATGATTGTTTATTTTGTAATCCTCTGTGTTTTACTTTATGCATTTAAAAGCATTCTGAGAAGATGTCCATGACTCAAACAAGGTTAAGAACCCCTAATCTAGATGAGGTTTTTTTCCATCTGTTAAATTCTGTGTTCTGTTTGTTTCCTTAAAATCTCCAAGAAAACTCATTCCATAACTGTTTTTAGGAGTGTGATGTGAATTCTCACACTCTCTATAGTCAAGGAAGTTCTTCAAGTATTTAACCCAAATCTAGGCTGGTGCCTTTAAAGTCTGTTTCTTTTAATCGTGTCTTCACACACAAACACTTGTTGCGTCTTTCCTCAAGTTTGTTTAGGCTGACTTTTGTGTGTTATAGTACTTGGAAGTTTACAAAGTACTTTATTGCATGTGATTCTACTAGCAACCCTGGATTTTGAGGTTTGCTTTAAGATGCAATGGATAGAGCATTGCGTTTGGAGTCAAGAAAACCTGAGTTCAAATCCAACCTGAGATACTTACTAGTTATGTGACCCTGGGCAAGTCACTTCATCTTGTGTGCCTCAGTTTCCTCATTTGTAAAATGAGCTGGAGAAGGAAATGGCAAACCACTCCAGTATCTTTGCCAAGAAAACCTTCAATAGGAGTTATGAAAAACAGGACATGACTGTACACGTCCAACAACAATAAAACAAATTAAGATTTAAAATGGCCTAAACATTTATAGCGAATACACGGTGTCTCAGAAGTCTTAGCATAGTTTTAAGCTATTTAAAACCTCACTAAGGCTTTCGGGATAACCTGTATAGTACGTAGCATTTCACCCGATCCTCACAGCAACCTCGTGGGGAAAGTGCTATAAATATTATCATAATTTCAGAGATGGCAGAAGTGAGGCCGAAAGGTTTAATCAACTTGCCAAGGTCACACAACTAGTTAGTGTCTGAAGGGGGATTTGAACTTATGTCTTCTTCTTTCCATATATTTTAGTGCTGAATTCACTGTGCAATATATGCCTTAGAAGGTCAGTTATTTTATTGTCTTTCAAAAGATTTCTTTTTCAAACTTGTGTTACCTAGTGGCCTGTCATCCAGGTGCTAGATTCTCCATGTCATTCTTTAGAACTTGAACATAATTGAATAGTAATTTTGGGGTGGGGAGGGGCAGAGGAGGTGGTGTCAAGGCACTGGCATCTGGGGGAGGGGAGCAGGAAAAGCTTCATGCAGAGGGTTGCACTTGAGCTGAATCTTAAAGGAAACTGGAAATTCCAAGAGGTGGAGGAGAAAATGCATTCCAGCAATGGGGAAAGTGTTGGAGATATGAGGTAACATGTCATGGAAAGTCAACTTCTGTGGATCAATGAGTGCATGAAGTGGTACAGTGTGTGATATGAATGGAAAGGTAGTTTTGAGATTCTTTACAATGACCACCCATTTTCTCTAAGGTCAGGAAACCAGTGAAAACACAACTCGGGAAGTTATGTCCTGCTGCCGTATTTTTTAAAAGTAGTTTCTGCTCAGATGATATTTGTAAATTACAATCCATTGGTTGAACCTGCTGTGAAGTGTTCTGTAATAAAAGATCCTTCTCTGGCATTGTAACAGTTTACTTAGGGTAGCATTAAAAGGCAATAAATACAAAGAAGTCACGTCGTCTTATAGTGAAACAAGGTATAAGCAAGGTCTTCAAGGAAAAAAAAATATTTTTCAAAACATAAGTTCCCATGGTAACCGTAGCACAATGCCTTATATGTAGGAGGCACTTAATAAATGCTCGGTGACAAGACATTGAACTTTACCATTTGGAGTCAGAGAACCTGTGTTCAAATATGAACCATAGTAAGAGCTAACTATCTACCTTGGCAAGTTGCTTAAACCTTTCGGCCTCAGTTCTGCCATCTCTGAAATTATGATAGTATTTATAGCACTTTCCCCACGAGGTTGCTGTGAGGATCGGATGAAATGCTACGTACTATACAGGTTATCCCGAAAGCCTTAGTGAGGTTTTAAATAGCTTAAAACTATGCTAAGGCTTCTGAGACACCGTGTATTCTCTATAAATGTTTAGGCCATTTTAAATCTTAATTTGTTTTATTGTTGTTGGACGTGTACAGTCATGCCCAGTTCTTCATAACTCCTATTGAAGGTTTTCTTGGCAAAGATACTGGAGTGGTTTGCCATTTCCTTCTCCAGCTCATTTTACAAATGAGGAAACTGAGGCACACAAGATGAAGTGACTTGCCCAGGGTCACATAGATATGACCTTGGGCAAGTTGCTGTTGTTTGTCCTTGGTTCTTGAGAGGACCAATGACATCAGGAGGGTGATGTCTTGACTTTTGAATGAATTGGATTTAAGCGAGGCAGCGCTGTGCAAAGTCTTCAGCCTCACTATCTCCTCCAGAGTCATCGAGGTCCAGTGGCAATACATAAGTACTTAGCCTCTCTGGGCCCAAGTTCCTCTTCTGTAAAATGATGGAGTTGGATTGCATGGCTTCCAAGATCTCCTCCAGACCTAGATCTGTGAGTACATGGCTCTAAGGGTCTTCTTTAGATTCTCAAGTGTTGATTTCCATTCTATATTTTTAGAATAATGCCTGGGCTTATAAATTGAGCACTGGTTCATTGGTCCCATTCTTTTTGAATATAAAAACTTGTATTTTATTAATCACTATAGCCTCTCAACACCTAGTTACAGACCCTTGGAGTATTCTTATTTGACAGAGGGGAAAATGGTTTTAGTTCTTTTATTGTAGTGAAATATATCTCAAAAAATCATGTAACTATTAGCTTAATAAAACATTCAGTTATGCCATGGATGGCAATCATTTTAATTTAGTTGGAGTCTTTGAGGCCTATGCCCATTAAATTCACTCTTAGCTAATATGCCCCTGCTGTTTGGGGAAGGTTCATGTGATATTTCATCAGCTGATTGATGGTTACACAACCTCTATTATGCTCACTGACATTTCTAGTAATTAGTTCATATGATTTGTTTTAATCATTTTGCTCAGATGGAGCTAGGGAGAAAAAATAAATATTATAATTACTTATTTTTATAGGATTTCTATAAAACAAGTTAAATTGGGTGCTGGAGAACACTCGATTTATATTGAGAATATATTTTATGGTACTGAATTACTCAGTTCGGCTGTCTACAGTGATGACGTTCTCAGATCTCTTTGCTTTGGGCTTCATAATGATCAGAAACAAGTATTTTAAAAGACGATCAGTCCAGTCAAAGTTTTATCACTGTTTCCCACAAATTGGGTCTTTGTTTTAAAGGTGTGTCTGATGAGCGTTTGTCACATGCATTAGTGGACATTTAGAAGACCCTTCTGTTTGAAAGTCTATGAAGAAACTTAGCAAGATCCTCTAAAGTTAGCCAACATATATGTCTTGATAGTCAGGGAAAGAGGGAACAAGAGGAATACTGGAAAATATGTGGGAAAATGTTGCTGTGGATTATGAAACAACCAAAAATTTATAGACTCTCAGAAACCTCAGACTTCTTTGTCATTCACCCACTGAGCATTTATTAAGTACTTGTTATGTGCCTGATAGTGTGCCAGGTGCTGGAGATATAAATACATAACTTGAAGAAGAAAGTCAGGAAATTATATACTTTGAGTGCACTGATGAACACATACAATGCATTGAAATGATATATTAAAAGACAAGAAACTTATGGTTGCCAAAGTAGTAGTTATTTCAGAATTATAAGTCCATGTATACTCAGATCATTGTATGTTTTGGACAAAGGTCAACATCAAAATCAGAATGGAATAAAGGATAAAAGATGAGAAGACATTGTATATGATTTGAACAGCTTCTCTGAAACTCGTTTAAACAAACTATTCTACAATGTGGGAAATAGCTAATAATATTGTCAGATTAACATTATTTCTTAGAAAAATTTAACTAATGTATATATCGACATAAATCAATATAACTGGGAGGCTAAAAGTCCCCCCCAAATCTTATAGACCTACATATAGTCACACATACACACATATATGTGAACATACATACACATATACATACACGTACATATACATTAGCAAACCTTTAATCCTGCAAAGCAGAAAGACATGGCAGTCTAAAGCAATACCTGCTTCAAGTATAAGCTCATCTGCAAAATGTTGCAGAGAAGTGCATTAGAAGAGTATAATATAGGGGCAACTAGGTAGCACAGTGGATAGAGCACCGGCCTTGAAGTCAGGAGGACCTGAGTTCAAATCTGGCCTCAGACCAAACACTTGACACTTACTAGCTGTGTGACCCTGGGCAAGTCACTTAACCCCAATTGCCTAAAACAAACAAACAAAAAAAAAGAAGAGTATAATATTGCTTCACACAAATCATAATCATTAGGAAGTAAAAAAGAACCCAAAGAAAAACTTAGCATGAGGTATAGTTAAGCCAGATAATCTCAAGGAAATTTATCAATGAAAGTAGAAGGGGAATAAAAAGTTGTGGAAAGGAACAGATTGACCAATGTTTCTGTATCAACCATCCTTTCTTATCCCTAGTGATAGTTGGACCACCACAATGGAACTTCTCCATCTTGCTACGTAGTGGGCTATATGAGGGAGTGGTAAGAAATAATGAGTGTACTTCCAATCTGGGTGAAATACAGAGTACAGAGATAAGAATCAAAAAAAAAAGAGTCATGGCAGGTACAAAGTAGCTATGTAGATCGACAGTGATGATTTATGTGCAGAAAGTAGCATCTCATTGAGAAGTTATGTAATCAGAAAAGGAAGGGGGCTGGTCATGTAAATGAGAATAGCGAATAACAGAGAGCCAGGCTAATTTTTGTCCTGGTATACAGAAATAAGAGGAAGCTTTCCATAGTATTGCGTAGCTACTCAATAGAATATTTATGGAAAGAGTTGGGTAAGAAATGCAAAAAAAAAAAATGAGAAGGCATGGATAAGTCATGAGTTATACTTCTAGAAAGAGTGCCCACATCAATGAAAGGGTATTCTTGTGGTGTTTAACATTTTTATCAGTAAGTTAAATAAGTGCAAAGAGATAGTTTTATCAAGTTTGCAGGAAATCTAAGAGGTATAGCAAACACAAATATTAACTGATTCTGAATCCAAAGTAATCCCTTCCAGGCTAGAATGTTGGGCTAAATCTAAGATAAAATGTGTTGGGGGAAAAAATAGAAAATATTGAATTTGACTTGAACAAACCAAGGGCATATTACAAAATGGTGGAGGGATGACTAGACAGTAGGTCATCCGAAAAATAAAAAGACCTAGTGCGTATTAACGAATTATAATCTCAATTAGATCGAGTAATTAGAATTTGCTGAATTAGATTACGTCTCAATTAGATTTCTTATATGGTGGCCAATAAAGCTAAATGGCAAGCTCTGCTAACTTAGTATCTACCTCACCTTAGTTAAGTGACGGCTTCTCTGGGCCACAATTTCCTTATCTGTAAAATAAAACTTTGTGACTATATGCTCTCTGAGATACCTTCCTGCTCTAAAAATCTTGTACTTAGACATTTGTTCCTCTCTCCCTGACCCTTTTGGTGACATGAATTCCCAGATGAGAAAATTAATAAAATAATTGACTTTGAATTTTATTTATTATATCAAGGGCTTTCTATGCATATATCAATTCAAGAAATTTACAAAATCATCCCCAAATTTGGATCCTGTGAATTTGGATTTAGCCTGGTTCAGAGAAGGTATGAATCCATTGGTTTTCCTGTTGATTCTCCTTATAAAAATGGAATGAAAAATCAGTCAAAAAATATTTATCAGGTGCCAGGTACTGTGCCAAGAGTTGGGAATACAAAGAAAGGTAAGACAGTCCTTGTTCTCAAGGAGCTTGCAGCCTAATGGGAGAAACAACATTCAAAGAACTATGTGCATGCAACATATCCACAGAATAAATTGGAGATATTTGATAGAGGGAAGGCACTAAAATTAAGGGAGCATAGGAAATACTACTATTTTTTTTCATCATTAGGGAAAGGGATTGGATTGTGGTCCAGGGAACTCTACTGCATAAGTAAACTCCTTCTGCCAAAATAGATTGGTATGTCTTCCTTCCTTCCTTCCTTCCTTCCTTCCTTCCTTCCTTCCTTCCTTCCTTCCTTCCTTCCTTCCTTCCTTCCTCCCTCCCTCCCTCCCTCCCTTCCTTCCTCCCTTCCTTCCTCCCTTCCTTCCTCCCTTCCTTCCTCCCTTCCTCCCTCCCTCTCTCTGTCTCTGTCTGTCTCTATCTTTATCTCTTTCTTCCAAATCTATAGTCTTTATTTTTAAAAATGTAAGCTTTTATTTAGTATTTTATTCCAAATTTATAGTCTTAAAGAATTGCCTATGTCAGGGGTCTGCAAACTACTGCCAGAAGGCCAAATTCAATCCTCGCCTGTTTTTGTACAAACTAAGAATTTTATTGTTCAGTTATTTTCAGTAATGCCTGACTCTTCCTGACCCCATTTGGGGTTTTCTTAGCAAAGATACTAGAGTGGTTTGCCATTTCCTTCTCTAGCTCATTTTGTAGATGAGGAAAGTGAGGCAAACAGGGTGAAGTGACGTACCCAAGGTCACATAGCTAGTAAGTGTACGAGGTCAGTTTTGAACTCAGGAAGAAAACTCTTCCTGACCCCAAGCCCTATTTCACTTAACTGCCCTGAGCTAAGAGTGGTGTTCACATTTTTAAAAATACGATATTATTTAAAATTTATTTTAAAATATAAGAATCATCCTTAGTTGGATGTCAGTACCAAAACAAACAGCAGGTCCGATTTGGCCCCAGACCACATTTTGCTGAGCATTGCTCTAGGGCAATGAGAGGTTACATGTCATACAACCAGCATGTCTAAGGTGAAACTTGAACCTGACCTGGCCTGGAAGCCAGTGCCCTACACCTCACTGATTCTCTTTCATCATTAACCTCCTGGAAATCTATAGACCTAGTGATTTATTATTAGATCAGGATTTAATACGTTGTGAGGGAGAAAAGCCATTTACAAAATAATGTGCTCTGTGACACATGTCACTGAAGTATTGCAGCCAGCGCGGGAGCCCTGCAGAGATTAAGATGGCCCACTGCCAGGCCTGTTCACGAAGCCTTTCCGGTTTGGGAGGGTGTTTGAGAGTTTGTTCTTGACTGCATGCACCCAGGCTCATCCCCAGGCATGATGAGGCCTCCCGACAGGACTTCAGTGAAGAAGTCCACATCTTCAAAAAATAGTGATTCCCTTCAGGAGCAGGAATTGGCTCAGTGATTTTTATGGGCGTGACATTTTTGAAGGCCTTCTCTGGGCATTTCTACCTGGTTGCTTATGTTTCCTTATTGTCATTTCACAGAAATACCATTGTAAGCATGAAGAGAGTTATTTTTCAGGTAAAGACTGCAATAGATATTAAGGGGGAAAAAGTCCACAGAGACATGGAAAAGGGGCTCATTTTTACAGCCTTTGTTTTTTGTTTATTAATGATATATGTTGGGCTTCTCTGGCCTTCTGGGCTGTGAAGCGTTGTTCCGCAAGGGGAGCCATGAGCAGGGAACATTTTAACTTCAAAAGGCAAGTTACCTTGAGTGTCAGTGCTGGTTTTATATGGAAAAAAAAATAGATTTTTGTTTAAACTGAATGTGTGTGCAAAGAAAGAAGCACTCCTTCCAAATCACTGATATTTGCACCATATTTGCTTGTGGTTATATAGAAGTGATGCACGAAAATATAGGTTCCAGTGTGAGTTGTGATTATTGGGAATATTCTAGGCTCTGCAGCTCTGCCCTTGGACCTTGGGGCGTCATTCAGAGGATGGAACGATGAGATCTCAGTTGGGGTCTCAGATTTACCATAGAGGATCATAAGAGTTTATACTTAGAGCTAGAAGGCATATTAGGTGTCATTGAGTTCAACCCTTTCATTTTACAAGTGTTGAAACTGGAGTCCAAGGTCACATAGGTAGTTAAGTGACAGAATCAGAATCTGAACCCAGGTCTCCTGATTCCAAATCTTGAGCTTTTTCCGCTAAAACTCCCGTTTGAATCTAACCCATGACACGTTATCTTTGTGACTGTGGACGCTCCATGTAATCTTTCTGCTCCTCGTGAAGTTCTCTAGGATGTATCTCTGAAATTTTTAGGGGGATTGTGATGGACTTGGTGAAAATGAAGTTTCAACACTGGTATCCTCCTACACTGAACAAAAACATCTAAGTCATTTGAGAAGCATGGAGATCTACAACCAAGATGGATCCATGCTAAGTTCTTTAAGGTGTCTCTCCAATCTTGACATTAGATATGTCATGCTGGATGTGTCTGGTACTGCTCTCTCTACTGACCTGAGATCTTGGTCTGCTGTTAGCTGTCCCTGGTCCAGCTTCAAAAGAGACAACGAGGGTTCGGTTCATTAGTGGCAGTAGTATATCAATCAGTCACTCAATCAGTAAACATTTATTAAGCACCTGTTATGTGCCAGACACTAGGAATGCAAAAAGAGGCAAAGGCCCTCAAGGAGCTTACAATCTAATGGGAGATTATCACATGGGACATGAAATGGCAGGGCAATGAGAGTTGTTTAGAATAATTATGTGACATTTCTATGGCACTTTGATGTCTATAAAATACTTTCCTTCTAACAGCCCTTTGAGGTGAATGGTGTACTATTATCTTTATTTTACAGATGAGGATACTGAAGTTCAGAGACTTTAAAAGACTTTTTTACAGTTGAGAAGTTGGTAAATGCCAGGCTTGGTATTCAGGCTCGCGAGACCTCGCTCAAAGTCCAGCACTTTTCCTTTTAGTTCGAAATACTGTTGAATTGATGACATGCACCTCTAGAATATTAGGTGACTGAATCCAGAATCCCAGAGTTAGGAGGGACCAGATAATTGACCTTGTGTCTAAACATGAATCCTTCTATAATCGACTCAACTAGGAGTCATCCAGCTTCTACTTGAAGCTACCCCAGTGAGGGGAGGGAGGTCCATTCCACCTTCAGGTAGATCTAATTATTAGGAAATTTTTTCTCGTGCCATATTTAATTCTGACTTGAGGAAGTAGCAAATGGGAAGCGCTATCATATCTTCAGTGAAGACTACTTCATTGAGAAATGACGCAGACAGTTCAGTGACTTGCCCAGGGTCACACAACTAGTAAGTGTCTGATGTTCTGTCCTCTGAATCATCTAACATTTATATGCTTTCAGTCTATTTCACATTCATCTTCCTTGTCATGATGCCTTATCTCTTTGATTTTTACTTTCTACTTTTATAAAACAATTTGGCATTAGGAATATAATATAAAACATTTTTGTAACCTTGAAATAAATACCTAATTTGGTTTTATTATGAAATTTAAGAAGCTTTGTAAAATGGCATCATCATTGCTAATCACAGGGGAGGCTACCTGTTCTTTCATTTTGGGTCAGAGGGCAGGTCATATGTCTGTCTTTTCAAATGTTTTGGAACATAAGTATAGCAATGGTGGGAATGATCATTGTTTGATTTAGAGGATAGTAACATTTATTATTTTGTGTATTATTTTGTGACCTTTTCTATAAACAATGATTTTATTTTACAAACTGAACTGTTTTATTTTGGAGAGGGGTCTGTACTGTACAATGGTACATATCTGAAAACAGCTGAGGGGGAGAGGTGACTATTCCTTTTCCCAATCCAAAATGTAATAGCATGCATGAGAATTTGTATTAGAATGTGAGAATATGATTCTGTAAGAGTAGGGTGTGAAGCTTTCAGGGGTTAGGTTGAGAGCTGGAGCTAGAGGAATGGGGATCATTTGCTTTTGAGGTAGTAGAAACTAGAGGGGTGATATCCCCAAAGTGTAAGAAAAAAACCTCTCCTTTTGTTCCTTTTGAATGATTGAATACAGACCAGGGTTGCCTCTATGCCCGGAGGAGATTTCAGAGTAAGAGTTTGTGGAGGCCCAACCAATTGGATCAAACTTCTAAGTCTGGAGGAAGCTAATGTCTTAGAGTAATTGGGTAGACAATGGGAGGTTGATATATACGTTTAAATTTTATTTAGAATACTTATTTATTTTAGAAGATCTATTTTATTTCTTTTTAGTTGTATTCATTGTATGGATAAGCCTTTTTTCCCATGAAGGGAGAGTTCAGAAATGAGCAATTATTTTCTCAAGTCACTTGTGTCAATTATATCATAATGCTCATTGGAATCTCTAACATGTTGGCCACCTCACAGCGAATGCCTAAATGTTATAAAGGATGTAAAATGCTGTGCAAAGTAAAAGATACCAGCTATGGAGATGTCATTCCTGCAAGATCATTAGTATCTTGAAGTCACAGAGGTAGAATAAGATTGTCAGTCCTCTATTTCCCTCAATTTTGGAGAATCTGGACAAAATTTCTCTGCTATAGGCAGCTCCTGATGAGAAAATCCTCTCCACCTGTGCAGGTTGGCAACTACTCTGCATCTTGGTCTTAGATGCTGGTTGGGGCCCTGAGAAATTAAAGGAGTTGGCCATGGTCACTCAATGAGTATGTCTCCGAGGCAGGACTCAAAACCAGGTCTTCTTCACTTTGAGGCCAGCCCTGATGCACTGTGCCAAGCTGCCTTTCCAAAGAGTCTAATATTACCATTCATTTATATTCACTTGAAAAGCTGTGTTCTGGCTGCATGACTTCACAATTAACTATTCATCTATAGTATTTCCTTTCCTAATTAACATTATCATGGTAGTCATTCCCTTGATTGGCATCCTGTTCATTTCTATTATGTGGTCTTTCTCTAATGAGTATTTCCCATCTGGATGAATGTTCTCTAAATGGAATCTTTCTTGAAACAGGAATAATATTCAGTCACGATTTTTTCTTGTTAAACAAAAATGCTTTGTATTCTGTTTCTCATCAGAGTTCCATCATATAATTATGTTACTTATGCACAAACACTAATACTACTGGGGAAGAATTTTTAAACATGGTGGGGGTGGGGGGACACTGGGGCATGTGTTAGATCTCATTAGACACAACAGCCCATAATGTTAACACATTTGCCTGTTTATAGTTCACTCGTTAAACACTAGTTTTATCCTAGAATGAAATATCTTCTCAGGGATAGGAAACTGAGGGATCTTACTGAGTCAGGAGATGGTTTAGAATAAGAATTGATCTATGAACATTTTTTTTTAAATTGAGGGATTTTATTAATAAATCTTCCACTGCTGGAGCCTTTAAGTGTATTTGTAATTTCAAACAATCATTTTTGAATGACAATATGGACCACTCCCATAAAGCCAATGAGTCAAAATATGATTGGTTTATATTACAAATGTATTCAAAAGTTTCAACTGTGAATGATTTATTAATCAAATTAAATAAAACATTTATTGATATGTAGGGAATAGAGAACTTATTGATATAGTACTATACGTGATAATACTGGACTACATAAAGAGTCTGTTACAGTGTCTTCATCTGGAAATTATATAGTGCAGTAAACTCTCTGGCATTTGGCATTCTTTCAACTGGACCTATTTCTTAACTGACACTTCCAAACTGATAAATACAGGGGCAGTTGATATCCATAGTAAAATCTGAAGCATTGGCTTCCAGATAGATCCTAAAGTAACTGTTGAATAGCCAGAGACTCAAATAAATTCAGTATACTTTTATTATTACTAATTTCTACACTTTGATCTGTGATTTAATCAATATGAGTTTTCCCTCTAGCAATGCAGATTGCAACTGATCCATACCTATTCAGCTTATGTGTCTCTTGTTAGTGTTGGCCCATAAATCCTTGCCAAGGGATCTAATCCAGCATGCTGGGGGCCTTTCTTTAGAACTTTTAACTTACATGGATACGTATGGATCCCCTCGGTGGTGCATCTATCATCCCTCACTCTTGCTGTGTGCCTGGCCAGTATTTTCTACCTCCCCACCCCCATCATAAATCTCTCCAGTGACATTCTTTATTCCATGTTTGCTGTGTAATTCTTCATTTGTAATATTATAATCTGCTCACCCCCATTGTGCCCCTCTCCATTGCCCTTTGGGTGGCCATAAGCTTTAGTTTTTCATAGACTATGGTATTCCATGGCTCATAGTCATAAGGTTTTTCCAGGAGAATATTGCTTTAAAAAAAAACAACATATCTTTATTTCAGAGAAATGTTTGGGATCGTCAAAAAACCATACACAATTTCTAAAAGGCATTTCATTGCACTTTGTTCTTTCTTTTCAGCTCTGGGCCTAGCTCAAGTTAATCAAGAACCAACTCTATGACTAGTTTGTATGATTGTATACCATAGTCTGATCAATGCATTATCTTAGTCTTTTTTTATTAATTTATTTTGATTTATCAATAATCACTTCCATATGCTTTTGAGTTTAAAATTTTTCTTCCCCTTCCTCCCTACCACCCTCCCCAAGATGGCGCACAATCTGATATAGGCTATACATTTACATTCATATTAAACATATTTTCACATTAGTGATGTTGTAAGTAGAAATTAAAACCAATAGGAGGAACCATCAGAAAGAGGAAACAAAAGTCAACAGAAGAGAAAAAAAATAACAATTTGGCTTCCATAGTTCTTTCTTTGGGTGTGGATAGCATTTTCCATCACAAGTCCTCTGGAGATGTCTTAGATCCTTGTATTGCCAGGAACGGTTAAGTTTATCAATATTAGTCATCACACAACGTGGCTGTTATTGTGTACAACGTTCTCTTTGTTCTGCTCACTTCACTCAACATCAGACCATACAAGTCTTTCCAGGTTTTTCTGAAGTCAGTGTGTTCATCATTTCTTATAGCACAATAGTATTCCGTCCCATTCATATACCACAACTTGCTCAGCCATTCCCCAATTGATGGGCATCCTCTCAATTTCCAATTCTTTGCCACCACAAAAAGAGCTGCTATGAATATTTTTGTACATGTAGGTCCTTTTCCCATTTGTGTGATCTCTTTGGGATATAGCCCTAGAAGTGCTATTGCTGGGTCAAAAGGTATGCACATTTTTATAGCCCTTTGGGCATAGTTCCAAATTGCTCTCCAAAGTAGTTGGATCATTTCACAACTCCACCAACAATGCATTAGTTTTCCAATTTTCCCACATCTTCTCCAATATTTATCATTTTCCCATTTTGTCATAATGCATTATCTTCTTCTGCATGCTTTTCTTCTGTAGATAGTAAAGCTGAACTCAATTGCTTAATTGTGGATGTCATTTAGTGAGCCTTCCATCTTTGTGGACTTGATGAAATGGACACAATGCCATCTTCAAAGAGAAGAACATGAGGAGGACATCACCATATTGAGGATATCCCTAAATGTCATGGATATTCACGTGTGTATGTGCATGTCCATGTGTGTGCACGCATGTGTTTTTTCCCTTGCTTGATAAGCATTAGAAGAGTGTTAAAAGTTATTTCTATTGTGAGATCTTTTAAGGAATCTCTTATATGATTGACATATGAATGCTATCCTTGGAGGAAAGCTAGTATTTTGCTTGACTATCTTGTTTGTTTTGTTTCAGTAATCAACAATTCATGAATACAGTGGGAACTTGTATGCTTTATAGCTTTTAGTCAATTTTGTGATTGTAGAGGTGTGGTCAATTATAATATATTGCTTACATAAGCCCACCTATTCCTTCCTCAAACCTCATCCAGGATATCCTACTTGTATTTGGATTATACTCCATATCATTTTTGTAGAGTTTTAGTTTTGAGTATTTCGTCATTTTCTAATTCTTGGAAAAACATTAATCAGTCCATCCACAATGATTATTGAGTGCCTACAGTATTTGTCCTTGATATCTATATCTATATCTATATCTATAGATACATCTCTCTCTCTCTCTCTCTCTGTCTCTGTCTCTCTGTCTCTCTCTCTCCCTCTCCTCTCTCCTCTCTCTCCCTCCCTCTCTCTCGTATATCTACATATAAACTGTTAAGATTTGTCCTAAACGTGGCATTTCCATGCTCGTGTTCTTATGTATGGCATTCCATCTCCTGTATCTTTTGCCCTGGCTGTCTCCCATGCCTGAAATGCACTCTTTTCCTCTGTTTCTTAGGATCTTGTGTTTCCTTCAAGGCTCTACTCAAGTACCATCTTCTACAGGAAAACATTTCCCCCAACTATTAACACAATCCTCCCCAAAATTATCTTGCTTTTATTTTGTGTACATAAGCACATATTGTGTCCACTGGTTAAAATGTAAGCTCTTTGGAAGCAAGGACTGTCTCACTTTTGTCTTTGTACCCCCAGCATTTAACACTGGGCCTGGTACACAGTAGGTGCTTAATAAATACATGTTGATTAATTGGGTGAATAGTTCAGGTCATTCTGAGGCAACATCCCAGATTTTGGTTTGTTTTCTCTTCCTGGGGCTCTCCTGAGTGGTGATATTTTGGCATATCCCTACCAGGGTCTGTTGTAAAGCTGATTGGCATCAGCCAAATGGTTTGGTTCTGTTGGATTAGGCCACCATCTTCTAGCTCCGGACTTTACCTTTCTAAGAGAAGCTGACTCCTATGAAGTGGAAAACTGCCAGCTCTGTAGGGGCATCAAGCCTCTATCACAGTTATATCCCAAATCTATTATTAATATAATATTGTGCTGTGGGTTTCAGCCAGGAGCAGGCATTTACAAATGGGTCAGAAGTCTTAAAAACCTGGGGGTGGAAATGGGAATCCTGGGACTTTAATTACAGTTGCTTGAATGGTAGTTAGATAATAATAGAGTGGCTTAGCATCAATTAAAGAAGGTCACTACCTAACCTTCCTGCATATAATCTGCCTATTTAGGTATCCAGGTAAGGAAATCAGCTGTTTGAGGAAACGGAGACTTTCAAACAACATGCTGTGTTCTCTAGAAGGGATAGTCCAGAGATTTGTTGGGGCCTGCTGTTTCCGAAGAAAATATATCAGAAATAATTACGCTGCCTGCACAACAGTATAATTTCTAACCTAAATCTGTTGGGAAAACTCGCTTGGTACCTTTTCAAATTTTTATACAGTGTTAGCGTATTATTTCTTGAGCATCTTGCCATTTTCATTATGCAGGCCCAACAGCAGAAATGCCAAGGAGAAATTCTTTACAACGTTGTAAAAATTCATGGATGACCTGGGCCTTATGGTAGAGAAAACGTTTAGGATTTTGATGCTACCTTTGAAATAATGACTGGTGTTCTATGGAGCAGAAATGGTAGAGATTTGTTAAAAAAGGAGGGGGGGCATATAAAGATTATTTTTATCCTAGAAATCTGTAGTTATTGGTGAATTGCTGAATTAATAGCCAACATGTAGTTATAGTGGGAAGAATGTTGTAACTTAAGTAATACCCTGGACCTAGCTGATATATTTCCTGAAAAAAATAATTTTTTTTCTTTTCGATTAACAAGCATTACTTTTTTTTCCATTACCTCTCCCCTTATGGAAAAAGAAAAAGAAAACTCTTGTAGCAAATATACATAGTCAATCAAAATAAATTGCTGCCTCGGGCATTGGCTATGTCTAAAAATGCCTCTCTCAGTCTCTATCTTGAATCCATCATCTCTTTGTTAGGAAATAGGTAGCCTACTTCATCATCAGTATTCTAGAATCATGCTTTGTCAATGCATTCATCAGAATTCTTACATCTTTCAAAGTTACTTGTTTTTACAATGTTATTTTGTATGTATTGATTTTTGCTCAATTTATTCTTTAATTTAAAATTTTTTTGAATTCTTAGTATATTATTTTTCCCCAATTACATGTAAAAACAATTTTAGCATTTGTTTTTAAAACTCTGAGTTCCTAATTCTCTCTCTTTTTCCCTCTCCACCCCCCTCGTTGAGAAGGCAAGCAATTTGATATGGGTTATACATGTGTAGTGATGCAAAACATATTTCCATATTAGTCGTGTTGTGAAAGAAAACAGACCCTCCCCCCAAAAAAAGAACTCAAGAAAAATAAAGGAAGTAAAAAATGTATATATATACTTCCATCTGTATTCAGACACTATCAGTTCTTTGAGGATGGATAGCATTTTTCATCATAAGTCCTTCAGAGTTGTCTTGGATAATCGTATTGCTGAGAATAGCTAAGTCACTCACAACTGATCATGTTACAATACTGCTATTACTTTGTACACAGTACATTTCACTTTGCCTTGGTTCATGTATATCCTTCCAGGTTTTTCTGAGAGCTTCCTGCTCATCATTTCTTATAGCACAATAGTATTCCATCACAATCACATAGCACAATTTGTTTAGCCATTCCCCAGTTGATGACCATCCCCCCAATTTCCAACTCCCTGACACCAGAAAAGAGCTGCTATAAATATTTCCGTACATATCCTTCCTTATCCCTTTTGTTTTGTTTTGTTTTGTTTTTTATCTTTTTCTGGATACAGACCTAATAGTGGCACTGCTAGGTCACTATTTTATAGCTCTTTTGGCATAGTTCCAAATTGCTCTACAGAATGGTTGAATCAGTTCATGACTACACCAACATTCCATAAATGTCTCATTTTTCCTACATCCTCTCCAGCATCTGTCATTTTCCTTTTCTGTCCTATTAGCCAATCTAATAGGTATGAAGTAGTATCTCAGAGGTGTTTCAATTTGCATTCCTCCAATCAATAGTGATTCAGAGTACCTTCTCATATGGCTAAAGATAGCTTTGATTACTTCATCTGAAAACTGTTCACCTGTATCAGATTGCATGCCATCTTGGGGAGGGAGGAAGGGAGGGAGGGTGAGAAAAATTTAAAACTCCAAAGCTTATGGAAGTGATTGTTGATAAATCAAATAAATTAATAAAAAATACAAAAACTGTTCATATCTCTGATCATTCATCAATTGGGGAATGGCTACTGTTTTTACATATTTGATTCAGTTCTCTATATATTTGAAAAATGAGGCCTTTATCAGAGAAACTTGGTTCAAAAATTTTTTACAGTTATGATTGCTAAATGTATTTCCCTCCATCCTATTCCCCCCATTTATTCTATTCTCTGTCTCCTTTCACCCTGTCCTCAAAAGTGTTTTGCTTCTGACTACTGCTTCCCCCAATTTGCCTTCCTTTTTATCACTCCCCCACCTTATCCTCATCTTCTCCTTCTTTCTTGTAGGATAAGATAGATTTCTATGCCCAATTGAGTGTGTATGTTATTCCCCCTTTGAGCCAATTCTGATGAGAGTAAGGTTCACCTCCTATCTCCCACCAAATGCCCCTTCTTCTTATGTACTGGAAAAGTTTTTTTCTTGCCTCTTATGTGAGATAATTTACCCTATTACAGCTCTCTTTTCCCCTTTCTACCAGTGTATTCCTCTTTCTCATCCCTTAATTTTATTTTTCTAGATATCATCCCTTTGTGTTCAATTTACACCTATGACCTCTTCTATATATACTCCTTATAACTGCCTGAATACTGAGAAAGTTCTTATGAGTTACATATTCTTCCCATGTAGGAATATAAAAAGTTTACCCTTATTAAATTCCTTATGATTTCCCTTTTCTGTTTACCTTTTCATGTTTCTCTTGAGTCTTGTATTTGGAAGTCAGATTTTCTATTCAGCTCTGGGGTTTTCATCAGGAATGCTTGAAAGTCCTCTATTTCATTGAATATCCATATTCTCCCTGAAGGATTATACTCAGTTTTGCTGGGTAAGTGATTCTTGGTTGTAATCCTAGCTCCTTTACCCTCCAGAATGTTAAATTCCAAGCCGTCTGATCCTCCAATCTAGAAGCTGCTAAATCTTGTGTATCCCAACTGTGACTCCATGACACTTGAATTATTTCTTTCTGGCTACTTGAAATATTCTTTGCTTGACCTGGACATTCTGGAATGTAGCTATCCTACTCCTGGGAGTCTTCATTTTGGAATCTTTTTCAGGAGAGGATCAGTGGATTCTTTTAATTTTTATTTTACCCTCTGGTTCTAGAGTATCAGGGCCATTCTCCTTGATAATTTCTTGAAAGATGATGTCTAAGCTCTTTTTTTTTATCATGGCTTTCAGGTAGTCCAGTAATTTTAAAATTATCTCTCCTGGATCTATTTTTCAGGTCAGTTGTTTTTCCAATTAGATATTTCATGTTGTCTGCTATTTTATCATTCTTTGGTTTGTTTTATTATTTCTTGATTTCTTATAAAGTCATTAGCTTCTATTTGTTCAATTCTAAGTTTTTTTAAATTAATTTTTAAGGAATTACTTTCTTCAGTGAGCTTTTTTACCTCCTTTTCCATTTGGCCAATTCTACTTTTTTTGGGGGGGGAGGGGAGAGTGAGCCAGCCAGGATCAATTCTACTTTTTAAGGAGTTTTTTTTTTTTGCTTCAGTGAATTTTTGTGCCACTTTTTCCATTTGGCCAGTTGTGCTTTTCAAGACATTCTTCTCCTCATTGGCTATTTGTACCTCTTTTACCATTTGGTCTAGTCTGGTTTTTTAAGGTATTATTTTCCTCAGTATTTTTTGTGCCTCCTTTACCTAGCTATTGACTTGTTTTCCATGATTCTCTTGCATCACTCTCATTTTTCTTCCCAATTTTTTTTCTGTTCTCTTACTTGATTTTCAAAATACTTTTTGAGCCCTTCCTTGGCCCGAGAACAATTCATATTTTCCTTGGAGGTTTTGGACATAGGAGCTTTGACTTTGTTGTCTTCTTCTGAGTGTGTATTTTGATTTTACTTGACACTATAGTATCTTTCTATTGTCAAAATACTATTTTTTCTTTTGCTTGCTCATTTTTTTGAGTATATTTCTTGACTTTTAACTCTTTGTTAAAGTGGGGCTCTGCTTCCAGGGCTGAAGGGACACTATTCCAAGCTTCAAGGTTTTGTGCAGCAGTTTTAAGAGATACTTCAAGAGACTTGTAAGTTTTCAGTTCTTTTAAGGTGGTATGATTTAAAAAAAGATGTGTTTACTACTCTCCAAGCCTGTGCTCTGGTCTGGGAGTGACCACAAGCACTCTTTTCTTCTCTGAAACTATGACGAGAGTCCTTGCTCCATTGTGTCCACAATCTCTGATGTGCTAGTTCTCCTCCTAGCCCTGCGACTGCCAACCAGGACTGTGACCTGGATCTGAGTATGGGTAAAGCAACAGAGTCCTGCCTCAGTGCTAGCAAAGAGACTCCTGTAATCTCTTACTGATCAGTTGTTCAACCCCCTTGCCATCTGTGATCTGAAAGAGCTCTGGAAGCAGCTGTTGCTGCTGTTGCTCCTGATTCAGTAGCCCCAAGGCCTTCTCCTGGTTTGCTGGGGCCCTGTCTACACTGGTGTGGCCTCTGCTGGACTGTGCTCCATTCTCACCCGGGTGCAACAGACCTTTCCAGCTGACTTTTTAAGTTGTCTTTGGCTGGAAAATTATTCCACCCCATCCTTTTGTGGGTTCTACTGCTCCAGAAATTGTTTTATGGCATTATTTAAAAGTGTCCAGAGGGGTTTTAGGGAGAGCTCAGGCAAGGCAGTACCTTTTCTTCACCATCTTGGCTCTATCTCTGTGCTCAGTTTATTCTGCATTAGTTTATATAAGTTTTTCCAGGTTTCTCTGAAACCATCTGTTTTGTCATTTTTTTTTAATGGCACAATTATATCCCATTACATTTGTATGTAATTTGTTTAGCCATTCCCCAAATGATGAGTGCTTCTCAGATTCTAGTTTGTTGCTACTATGAAAAGAGTTATCATAAATAATTTTGGGCTTATGGGTCTTTTTGTTTGATCTTTTTGGAGTAAATGCCTAGTAGTGTTATAGTTCTGTCAAAAGATATGCATAGTTTAGTGACTTTTTGGTTATATTTCCAACATGCTTTTCAGAATGGTTGTATCACTACATACTATACCAACAGTGCATCAATGTGTCTGTTTTCTCATTATCCATCCAGTATTTGATATCTTTCCCATTTAATGAATGTGAAGTGGAATCTCAGAGTTGCTTTAATTTATATTTCTCAAAACACTTGAAATAACAAATAACTTTAGCAAAGTTGCAAGATATAAAATAAACCCACATAAATTGCCAGCATTTCTATATATTACCAACAAAACCCAACAGTAAGAGATAGAAAGAGAAATTCCATTTAAAGTTCCTGTAGACATTCTAAAATATTTAGAAGTCTACCTGCCAAAACAAACCCAGGAACTATATAAAAACTATTACAGAACACTTTTCACACAAATAAAATCAGATCTAAATAAATAAAAAGAACCATCAATTGCTCAAGGATAGGCTGAGCTAATATAATAAAAATGACAATTCTACCTAAGTTAATTTACTTATTCAGTGCCATGCTAATCAAACTATCAAAAATTATTTTATAGAGCTAGAAAAAATAATAACAAGATTCATCTGGAAGAACAAAAGGTCCAGAATATCAAGGGAACAAATGAAAAGAAATGCTAGGGAAGGTGGCCTAGCCAACCCAGATCTTAAATTGTATTATAAAGCAACAATCATTGAACTACTTGGTACTGGCTAGGAAATAGAGTGGTGGATAAATGGAATAGGTTGGGTACACAAGACACAGTATATAGTAATGACTATAATGATCTACTGTTTGATAAACCCAAAGACCCCAGCTTCTGGGATAAGAACTCACTATTTGACAAAAAAAAAAATGCTGCTGGGAAAACTGGAAAAGAGTATGACAGAAACTAGGCATGGACCAAAATCTTACACCATATACCAAAAGTCAAAATGGGTTCCCTATTTGGATATAAAGGCTGATACTAGAAGCAAAATGGGAAAGCAAGGAATAGTTTACCTGTCAGATTTACGGAGAATAGAAGAATTTATGATCAAACAAGAGATAGAGAACATTGTGAAATGCAAAATGGATAATTTTGATTACATTAAATTGAAAAGGTTCTGCACAAACTCTATGGAATTTGAATACAGATCGAAGCACACTATTTGCTCTTTTTTTTTTCCTTCTGTTTTGTTTCTTCTTTCTCATAGTTCCTCCTATTGGTTCTAATTCTTCTTTACAACATGACTAATGTGAAATTATGTTTAATAGGAATGTATATGTATAGCCTATATCAGACTGCATGCCATTTTGCAGAGGGAGGTGGGGAAGAGGGGGAGAAAATTTAAAACTCAAAAACTTATGAAAGTGAATGTTGAAAACTAAAAATAAATTAATATTAAAATTTTACATTTCTCTAATTATTGGTGATCTTCCATGAAAATGTTGACCTGGGCTTAGACCTTGCCAGAAGAAGCAAGACTATGCAATTACCCAGTACTTGTAAAATTCCGAAGCATTATACTTTAGAGAGATTGCAAATAAAATGCTGAAAACAAGCTGTTTCAACCATTTTAGAAGCATTCTGTTACATATATTCAATCCATAAGCCAATTAAAAGTTATCCTTATCCAATATCCAAAGGAACTAGACAATTCTGTGTCAACCTCATTCAAGCTAGTACATATTAAAATGATTCCTAGAAAGGCAAGGGCTTATGGCAAAGGAACGAATCTCTAATGATAGAATTTCTGGCTTTAAACCTGTACATAGAGTATGTATAGTGCCGAAAAAAGTTAATTTCTCCTTATGAGTTTTAATTTTGTTTTAAGATAGGATACCTGAGTTTAAAAAAGTGTAGTGGAGGTATTTTAAGGCTTGATATTGTCGTAACCAGAAAAAAATCCCCCATCCTATTTTCCACTGTCTTTTTCTCATTTTGATTTCTCATTTAATTTTTCTTTTCCCCTTAGAATCTCACTTTCATTTGCGTGGGTTTATGCAATGGCCTCAGGGCTCTTGGTATATATTTTTAAAGAAGACAGCAGATGGTCTCCAGGGAACACATAAATCTGGCTGGAAAATCCAATTGTGTGCTCTGGCTAGCCCTTCCATATTCCATTGTGTTTTGCTGTTTGAGCAGGGCAGTCTATCTAGAGAAAAATAAAAAGGAGAAGCAAAACAAAACAAAAAACAATACCACATGTCTCTTTTTTTTTCAGTTACAAAACAAATAAGATGCAGTAAAACATTTTGCAAACTTTTAGCATTAATAATAATATTATTATCCTTTATGTAGCACTTAAAAGTTGGCAAAGTGCTTTTAAAGTACTTTGATCTTCCCAACAATCCTGTGATACAGGTGCTGTTATTATCCCCATTTTATAGAGATACCGGTGTTATTATTATCCCCATTTTACATGAGAAAACTTTAGGTGGCAGAGTTTAAGTGATTTGTCCATGATCACACAGATAATAAGTATCTCAGACAGGATTTGAACTTGATTTTTCCTGACTGCATCCTATCTACTGTGCCACCTTTAGAATATAAATGTGAGTTGTTAATGTCAACATCATCAGGGTGAGATGTTAGTAGACTTGCTCAATTAGCAATGGTTGGGTGGGGGAGGAGAATGAGGATTCCATTTCCTAACACAAATCAGCATAAGGATGTGGATACAGTAATTGTTACCTCCTTTTTCTGATTGCCCCGTCAATTCTCCATCTTCTATCTTTCTTTCCCCTCAGTGCCCCAACCCCATCTCACCATGTAGGGGACAGAATCAGATGCTCCTAGCACATAGGTTCTTGATCCGGGCTCCGTCAACTTGTTAAAAATGTCTCTTCGGTCATCCCTATTTGGTAATAAAATCAGTTTTCTTTGCAATCCTATGCATTTTATCTTATACATTTAAGAACATTCTTCTGAGAAGAGTTCCTTAGGCCTCTCCACACTGCGGGCTCCATTATACAGAAAAGTTAGGACTCCCCTTTGTATTGCATAGAATGCTGTATAGTAGTAAGTAAGGCATTTGAAAAGGTGTGTGTGTGTGTGTGTGTGTGTGTGTGTATACTGAACAGTAAAGACTTAAAGTATATACGTCTGATAATAAAACCTTGTGTATAATATTGGTCATGGGATTAAGGGTGACAGGGAAGGGATAGAGGGAGCAGGTAAAAAGATCATGATGCAGTTGAAAGAGTACATGATTTGGAGTCAGAATTTGTGAGTTTGAATCTCTACTCTGCTGCTTATAATCCTTGAAACCCCAGGCAGGTTTTGTTCACCTTCATGGATGTATCAGTTTATAAAACAAGTAGCCTTGGTTGAGTGACTCTGGCAGCTCTGAACTATGAACCAACACATTTCCCAATGTGGAAATCCTCCTAGAACATGCCACTCATGATGAGGAAGAGGGGCAAAAAAGCACGATAAATGCCGAAATAGACCTTGAGATTGGTGGGAATAGAGCTGGTGAATAGTATATGCTAAAGACCTCAACTGGAAAAAGGCAAATTTGAATTTAGCCCAGGATGTGTGAGTGCCATTGACTCATAGACTTGAGTGATGAACTATTCAAATATCAGACATCCTGGGGGAAAGTTTTCTGCCAGAAGGAAGAGGGCAAATTGATGGTAAGAGGTTGCAGAAAGGTTGCAGATGTCAATGCACTTATGTATGATAAGGTTACGGACAAGAAAAGACTTTCAAATGAGAGAATAGCTGTTCAGGCAAAGGGACAAGGATTTGTGTGAATGGTGGCAAAGGGGTCAGCTCCACATGAGAAGCTTTCACTTTGGGTTTGGAAAATTGAGAAACTTCTTTTATTGGTTTAAAGGTGAAGAGAAAAATCAGATTTTCTCTTCCTGGGTATCCTGGGTAATAGATATAATGAATCATGTACTCAAAAAGTTGAAAGGTACCTCAAATAGAGAAAAACGAAACAAAACAAGTCTATAGTTTTTATTTTTTTTTCAAATGATGTCTAGAGGGGAGAGATCATACCAATCCTTAGTATTCTAATCACGATTTTTAGCTTGTGCTTATGTGATGGGAACACTCAACTTTGAGGAGATGTTTTATTCCCATAGGGACATCTCTGGTCAACAGGGTTGAACACTTTAAAAAGGACAGGATCCTCACTTGCTAGGATCCATTGACCATATTTAAATAATGAAAAACTGAAATTCTGAGAGAATGATGCAAGAATAGGACATAAGGATTTCAGCACAGAAAACAGAAAGAAGACCCACTGTTCAGTCAATGAACAAGTGTTTATTAGTTACTAATTGTGTGCCAGGGACAGTGCTATGTGCTAGGGACACAAATATTTAAGAATGAAACAATCCCTATTCACAATGAATATACAATCTCACGGGAGGAGGCGAGCATGAATAAAAAATATGTAGTCTTTCTCTTAAAAGTTAAGTATATATCATATATTACATTATAATATGTGATAAATATATGTTGAAATTTAGTTTAATATGGTAAAGTTTAGTTTAAGTCCAGTTTAGCAAAGCACTAGCATTTGGAGAGATTAGGAAAAGTTGCATCAGTGAGTAGGGATAAAATTAAGGATGCATAAGGAGGATGAGTTTAGGTACAATCCTGAGAGTTTCTAGCAGGCTTAGAATGAGATTCTTTCTAATAACTTATATAAATCCCTCAAGTGGAATGAATGAATCAAATGTTTATCAAATGTTTACTAAGGGCCAAGCAGTGTGCTAAGCACTGGAAATACAAACACAAAATGGAGATAGTCTTTGCCTACAAGGTGCTTAAATTTAAATGAAAAGGCAATTTATGTACAGGAGTGGTGGTCAGGGAAGGGATTTGTGGTTTTGGAAGTAAAAAAGGTGGTAAGCAAAACAATAAGGCAATCAATTGCCATCCCTTTCCAGAGGTAATAAGAGATTCGATTAAAATTCTCTAAACAAGAGTTGAATAGGTTGAGCGGGAGGGGAGGAGGCACCCTATGCTTCCTGAGTGACAGAATGTAAAATGGACATACATGTGCATATATATACACACACACACACACGTATATGTGTGTGTGTATATGTGCATACATACACATACATATATGTAGATATGGATATATACATATATGTATGTATATGTGTGTATACACATACAGATATATAAATATATATATCCCCCTGGTATATGTATATATACATATACATATACCAGGAATGGGATGTCCAATTTGGAGAAAAAAATAGAAATTAATTGACATTGGGAAAAGACTGAAGTGAAATAAAAGTACTGGTCAACAATCTTTTTTTAAAAAAAAGTCTGATTAAGGTTTTGACTCATCTTTGATCTACTGGTGGGCAGGGAGGGGGGGGATTGGACTGAATTACTAGTACCTGCAGCGGATCAACATGATTTGTTCTAATTACTCATGTTATACAATCAGAGGATCCATTGGCCTGATACCAGTATTATCACTGGGGATACAGGGACAGGATAAGTGATGGTAGATGCTCCAATGTAGGGTAAGGATAAGAATATTAAATCTAGATTCAGGAGATCTGGGTTTGAATGCCTGGTCTGCCAATGCTTGTTGACTATGCATGATTTAGGAAAGTCACTAATTCTGTAAAATGAAGCAGTTAGAGTAAATAATCTTTAAAGTATGGAAGAAGGAAGTATGAGGGAGAGAAATAATTAAAACAATTTTTTTTTCAGTGAACAGCTCTCAAGTTGGTGCAAATGCAAAGAAACTAGAACAGTGATCAGAGTTTTTTGAAGTTAGCCATGGAACTTTTGAGTTGTCTGTTGCTTTTTGAAGGAGATGATAGCCACAATTTAACAAACAGAGAATTCCAGTTGGGAAAAATGGCTGATAGTCAGAAATGGGAAAATTTATATGTGGGAGACAATAGATAAATTTATGTGGCAAATAATGTGGGGGCAATCTTGAGAAATCATGAGCCAGGAGGTTGGAAGATTAATGGAAGAAATAATAGGGGTATTTAAATCCTAGCCATGGGAGTTGAAAGTTGTTGCTGTAGAATATAGAAAGCTATTGTATGGTTCTTATGCAGGAGAAAAATGCATGAAATTGGCCTTTGAGGGCCATTATTTCAGTAGCTATGTTTTGGGTGGATTGGGGCAAAGAGAGTATGAGTTATGAGACAAATCAGCCAGGAAATCAATCCTTAATTTACATGCAAAATAGCTATTCGCTCCTACCTTTAAAATATTTCTTCATATATATAAAGTACGCTATTTTAAAATTTTTTTCTTTGACCCTTCTTCCTAGGGACCATCTTCAGCAATTTGTATTACTCTGTTTTGAGCTTTGTCCAGATTTTTCTTATCTCACTTCAACTACAGAGACTCAAAATGACCATGGTGGTCCGATAAAAGCTTGGTTAAAGCTGAGGAGAAAAGAAGGATGTTGTCAATTCAGCAGGACCCTTCTGAGGTTCCTTTGATCTTGTAGAAAGAAAGTAAAGGGTAGAAAAAGATCCATGGGGTAAAAGGAAAACATTTTGTTTTAATCATAGGTACTGAAAAATATACACACGTGAAAAGTTGCATTGTATGTGTGTGTGTGTGTGTGCTTGGTTGTGTGTTCATGGAAGAAGAAAAAAAAGATAATATTTTTCCAAATAAGTTTGACTTTTCATCTTTTTAAAAAATCACCTTTAAACATTAAATTGAATGCCTGGTCTGCCAATGCTTATTGATTGTGGGGGACTTAGGAAAGTCACCAATCCTGTAAAATGAAGCAGTGAGAGTAAATAATCTTTAAAATATGAAAGAAGGAAGTATGAGGGAGAGAAATAATTAAAATTTTTTTTTTCAGGGAGCAGGTCTCAATCTTCAATCTTTGACTCCTGAGAGATTGAGAAACTAGGATATCATTGATAGACCTGTGGTATCCTCCTTGGGGCTATGCTAGGGGATGAGTGTTTAATTTGCTCTTGGATGTCTCAGTTGGATAGATAGATGGACAAATAGATGGAGAGGGAGATAACTAAAGAATTTTAATTGTGTCAAGCACTGTGCCAAGGACAAAAATAAAAGCAACCAGTTTCTGCCCTCAAGGAGCTTTCATTCTAACAGGAAAATAAAACATAAAAGGGGGATCTAGAAGGTGAGGTGAGGAAGTGATGGGAAGGTAATGATGACATACATGGCTTGAGATGTGCAGAAAATGAGGGTGGGAGCCTGGAACCAAGAAAAAGAACAGAGAAAGCCTATCAATACCAGATTGGTTCTAGGATTGTAGTCCCATTCGCTTGGAGTGGAGATGATGACCTGAATGGAGTTCAGATGGTGTGATTAGAGATATATGGGAAGTGATGTGATGCTACTATAGTACATCAGAGTCTAAGATTATAGATGAGGAAGCCCAGAACAGAAAAATAAGAGCATTGTACTTGGAATTAGGAGACTTGGATTATTAATTATTTAGGTATGCCTTGGAAATACAAAGGCAAAAATAAAGTAGTCCTTGCCTTCAGGAAGCCTACATTCCATTGGGGGAAAATAGCATATACGGAGGTAAATGAATATCATATGCATTTGATATGTATATGTGTCTATATATGTACACATACATATATATGTATATATACATATATGTATATATATGTGTGTGTGTGTATTTCCGCCTCCCTCATGCCGCAATGGCAAGTTATATGATTCAAGATTCTTGTTGTTCCTGGGCTTTTAGGAAGGGACATATGATTTGACCTTTAAAAATTTGTCTTTTCAATTGTTTTTCTCAATACATTTCACAATAATAATAACAGCTGATATTTATATGCACTTGCTGTGTGCCAGGCACTTTGCTATGAATTTTGCAATTATTATCTCATTTGATCCTGACAGCAACCCTGGGAAGTAGGTACTATTATTATCCCTATTTTACGGATAAGGAAGCTGAGGCAAAGAGAGCTTCAGTGACTTGCCCAGGGTCACACAATTAGAAAATGTCTGAGACTGGATTTGAACCCGGGTCTTCCTGACTACAGCCCCAGTGTTCTCTCCACAGTGCCACATACCACTTGCCTGTCTTTAAATTGAGTAAAAACATTTTTTTTCCTGGGGTGTGGGGGGGAGGTGTGCATGGAGATTCCTTCTCTTGCTAGAATGTTGAGCTTTATTATATTGTGATCTCCCTTGTACTTCTTATACAATGGCTTGTCTATAAATAATTTTTGCATCAGTTCTCATATATTTTAAAAATGAAATCCAATATTTTTTATTTCATGTAGATTCTAAAACATTTTTCCTAGAAGTCATTTGCTGCATATAAAAATCGTACTTTCATAAGACTGCATGGCATAGTGTGATTCCTCCTTACTGCTAGCATCTTCCCAGTATTGATTATCCTTAGTACATCTTGTATACGGCTTTTTATGTATTTGTGTCCATATTGTACCCCTCATTAGCCTGTGAGCTCCCTGAGAGCAGAGGCTGATTTTTGTCGGTTTGTATCCACAGCACTAGCGCGGTGCCAGGCACATAGTAGATGCTTAATGAATGCTTATTGGCTGATATTTCAGCAAGGCAATAGATGCATGGCAAGTAATTTTTCAACAAGATTAGCACGAATTATGCAGAATATGGAAATACATTGTCCTTGTAACTACTGTGCATATTGCTCTTAATGTAGTCTGGATTTTTGTACTCTTAGATTCCATAAATAAAATGTTCGTTCTAGCCCTGACCTCAAGTTCACTCTACCTTACCCTCCAGTAGCTGTGTTTAGGACGCTCAAGGCTTTTACAACAAGGGTAGAAGGATGTTTAGGGAAAGAGCTTGTCAGATTGACAGCAATGGAAGGAACAGTGGAGAAAGGTCAAAGAACATATGTGCATAAGAAGATTTTAGAGATGAGGCATAGAAAGGAAAGAAATGGAAGGGAGATGAATAGCAGAGACTCTTAAAGATGAAGAAAGCAATGTGAAACTTGATATTGATGTAATAAAATTGAATGGATAGATTTGAAAGTGAGTAATATGAAATTATTATTGAAATTACTTTAGGAGATTTTTTTTTATAGATGAGGGAAAAGAAATAGAAAATGACATGCTGGGAATAAGGATGGAATAGGTGAAAATGTTTATAAACGAAGAGGAAGTATGGCATAATAGAAGGGGCCCTGGGCTTGGGATCAGATCTAGACATCCTGTTTTCCATGCTAGAGTTCTTGGTGATTGCACTCTCATGTCACTCGTCAAGTAGGGGGAAATTGATTAAAATAGATGGGTTTTTCCATTAGGAATGTTGTTCTCAGAGTCTGAGAATGATGGTGGGATGCCCTGACTCATGTTTAAACTTTCATTGTTTGCAGGATTGCAGACTTTTGAGGTGTGGATGGCACTCACTCCACTCATTCCATCATTTAAATTATCTGTGTTCCCTCTGTGGGCTAATAACATGCTATGAAGACTACTGCTTTTGAGCTGTTTGAGAGCAGAAGAACACACAGACTTGAAGGAGATTTGCTGTATTTCTGAGTCATGGAACATTATAGTCTCCAAAATATTGAAAATGAGTATCATGCAAAGGGCAAAGGAAAGGGGCACAGTGGATATGAACAGGCTGCAGCACTTTACAAACAAATTATGGAGAACAATCAGAGGAAAAGATGTCACACATAAAATAGATAAAAACAAATAAGGACAGGGCTTAATGGAGGAGGTAGCATCTGAACTGGGCCTTGAAGAAAGGAACTGATTTCAGTAGGCAGAGGTGTGGGAAGAGACAGTTATAGGAATTGTGGATGGTGTGTGCATGAAAGTGGAGGTGATGTGATTAAATGTAGTATTATAACCTCCTAAAGATGGCATTGTAGCAAACACATGCATCAACTCCAACAAATGGATGTGAAAACATGTGGGTTTGAGTTCTTCATACATACATAAAAACACACACTCACAGAGTCAAAAAGTATTTATATAGTGCTTACTGTGTGCCAGGCACTGTACTAATCTAGGGAGATCCAAAGAAAGATAAAAATCTTGGATCTTGAGGAGCTCAAAGTCTTGTGGGAGAGACAACATGAAAATAGCCATATACAAAGAAGACATATACAGGATAAGTTGGAGATGATTAATCATCACAGGAAACAGACCTGAGATTTCTTTGCCATAGGTAATTTTCATATGAGAAAACTCCCCCTTTGTATAGTTCAGTAGCCTTTCTGAAACTTCTGGTTATAGTGAGTTGCCTAAAGTATGGGTCAGAGATGGGATCTGAACCCAGATCTTTCTGTATTTTACATTAGGGCTGCCCTTGTTGTATGACATATGAACGTAATGACTCTTTGTGATGAAACTGATGATATTTGGCTTCTATCTTCAGCCATGTATGTACTTGGATAATCTTTAAATACATATTTTATTTGTGGTTCAATAAACCCCCACATATTACTGTCAGTTTCCAATCACTGACACTCCTCCCAATTCCAAAATTGTCCCTTGTAACAAAGAAGTATGGTAAAAAGAAAGAATTCAACACATGGGCTGTGTCTTTCAGCTTCTGCCTTACTCCACTCCTTATAGTTCATCCTCCCTCAGCAAAGGGGGCAGAGGCATTGTTCATTGCTTCTCCTTTAAAGTCAAGATAAGTAATTTCACTGATTGGCATTCTGGTGTCTTTAATGTTTTCCTTTAATTTTTTTGTGGTTATGGTATGATTTGTTTTCTTTGCACAATTCATTATGTATCAGTTAACAGATCTTTCCAACTTTCTCTGAATTCTTCATATTTACTCTTATGGCAAAATGATAATTTATGTATATTACATATACATATTACATTCCATTTATATATAATATGTTCAGTTATTCTTCAATTAATAGGTTGCTTTGCTTCTAATTTTTTGATAGTACAAAATTGAAGTAATATTTAAATATAGAGTTTCTAGGGGAAAAAAAAATCCTGGAAAATTAGACTAGGACATATTCATATTTAAAGAATAGCCAGAGAAAGATAACCTGAGGAAAGAGACCAAGAAGAACTAATTGGGCTTATGGTCTGTTTACATAAATGTCTCCATTTACAAATATCCTGACTCTGTCCATGAGGAGATTAGTTGCATTTAAACAGAAATCTACTTTCCTCTATCTTTTCCATCATTAGTGTTAAGATTTAATTAAAAGAGAGAGAGAAAAAAAAGATTGTCTTTGCTTCCTTTTGCCTATCTCATTGGCATGTGTTTTTGTATGCATGTAGGTATTTGTATGCATGGTATTTGTATGCATGTAGGTCATATGACCTATTATATTACCATTAGGTTATTGATGATATTGATAATACTGATATTGATAATATGTAATGATGGTGACTTGTGAATAAAAAGTGATGTGGAAAATATTCAGGAAATATGTGATCAGAAAAGAAAGAAATATTTTAGAGGTTCAGCTCTAATGTTGCATTGACACCCATGAAATGCTAAAAAGTCCTAGGGGAAGACCTCAACTGTGCTAAGCAGAGGCTCTAGGTTGCGTTTATTAGAGAACATAGTAAGAATCATACAAGATGAGAAGGAATGGGTAAGTTACACCTATACTATTGGAGTGAAGATCTGCAACAATGAAATCACAGATCCACAGAAGCATAAATTGGAAGGAAATATATATATATATATTTATATACATGTGTATATATGTAAATGTGTACATATACATATGCACACCAGATAAAATGTTCATTCTCCTTCCACTGCCCTACCCTTTCTTCTGCCCTACCTCCCCTAAAAGGGAAGAACTAGCATTTTAGTGGAGAGACAGTCTAGAAATAATTATTAAAGTATTTTATTCAAATATATAAAATCTAAGCAATAACACCTCAAAAACTGACTGCATAGGCAAGAATTTTAACCAGACAGACATCTCAGCATCAGGCTTGACTACCTCTCCACCTGCCTGACTAAATAAATTGCAAGCTTTTGTCTAAAAAAGAGCCTCATCTTTACTTGCAGTGTTAAACTTCTCAGGTTTCAAAGTGTAGTTTTTCCAATCAATTTTATTTGGAAAAACCTGACATAGCAGGCCTCTGGTGTGCAGACCCAACAGAGTGAAATTCTATTTGGGGCAACTGAGAAAACAGTTAAAAGAATAAACAGAAATCTGTCATTCAGGGTTTAGTATTGCTAATTTCTCATCTGATGTCTTTGAGTTTGGAGCTCCATGTTCTTCTGGCTTACAGGTAGAATAAGTAATTAGACAGTTGTTTTTGAAGACAACATAGTTTAGATATGATCACTTACAAAATGTTCATAAACCGTCCTCCTTCCTAAACAATAGTTTCCAGCATTATCCATTTGCACATGGGATGCATATCAAGCAAATGTGCATAGATTGTTTCCTCTTTTTAATTCCACTTTAGTGCTGAGACAGTAACATTAATGGGAAGGAGACAGGAGGAGCTAGATTGAATTTGGACTGTAATAATCTGCCCATTTGCAAATGATCCTTCTCTGAAAAAGGCCATAAGAGGAGTAATTGCTAATAGATTATACTTACCTAAAACCAAGAATTAAAAAAACAAACAAACAAACATAGAAAGCTTGGATTTTAGTGCTGGAAGGGCTGATATTTTAAAAGGCAAATGTCAAAGTGCTTCTGAGTTTTGGCAGTTATAATTTAAGAAAGACAGTGATAATGCAAGTGAGCACGTCTTCATCTTTGCTGAGAGCACTAGGAGACTACAATATAATTGATTCTTTGATGGATCAGATTTTACCTCTTGAGTATTCTACACTCTCCTGCTGATGTGGACTGCAATCCCTTCATATCTTCTCATCCCATGTGTGTTGTCCATCCCCCCCACCCCAAACAAAATCCTTCAGAAAGGATTTATCAACACATGGGAGACTTTCCTTTTCATTTTTTTAAAGTTTCTTGAGAGTATGAAGGCAGCAATCAGGCTATCTATCTTTCATCTCACATTCTCACTTGATAACTGGCCCATATCCTTTTCCTGTCTATGAAACTCAAGTCAAGTCATAAAGTTTTTATTACATGGCTATTTTTTGATAGACACTATGCTAAACTCTGGAGATACGAAGAAAGGGGAAAAGCAAGACAAATAAGCTAAAAAGGAGGTCACGTTCTGATGGGGCAGATAACATACAAACAACTATATACTAATAGGAAATATGGAGGATAAATTGGAGACAACCTCAGAGGGAAGGCACTTATGTTAAGAGGGATGGAGAAAATCTTTTTGCAGAAGGTGGAATGTTAGTTGAGAATGGAAGGAAGTCAGGAAGCAGAGTTGAGGAAGGAGGATATTCCGGGCATGGAGGAAAACCAGTCAAAATGTCAAGAGTAGGGAGGAATTCAGTGTCCTAGGAACACGAAGAAGGCTAGTATCCTTGGATAACAGATTTTATGGGGAGGGGAGTAAGGTGTAAGAAGACTGGAAGGGTCAAAATGACCAGGTCATGAATGGGTTTCAGGACCAAAAAAAGCATTTTATATTTGACCTGTCGATGATAGGGAACAATTGGTGTTTATTGAATAGGGTTAAGCGACATAATCAGACTTGCACTTTAGAAAAATGACTTCCACTTGAGTAAAGTATGGAGTGGACCATGGAGGGAGTTGTGCCATTCTTAACTCGCACTGAGCATGTAGTCTGTTAAAACTATGTGGTCCCTTTGCATTTTTACTCCAGGATAATGATACCCACTTTATAAAATATAATTATTTTTGATTCCAAGTATAGGGTTGTATATTGTTCAGTCATTTTTCAGTTGTGTCTGACTCTTTGTGCCCCTGTTTAAGGTTTTCTTGACAAAAATCCTGGAGTGGTTTGCCATTTCTTTCTTCAGCTCATTTTACAGATGAAGAAGCTGAGGCAAATGGAGTTAAGTGACCTGACCAGAGTCACACAGCTAGTAAGTATCTGAGGCCAGATTTGAACTCACAAAGATGAGTCTTCCTGACTTGAGGCCTAGCGCTCTATTCACTGCACCCACCTAGCTGCTCAGAATTAAATTATTAAATTTAATCCTCCACTAAAATCTTTGTTTTATGTTTCATCATTTATGTGACGGTGACTGCCTTTTTGAAGACCTTACCAATAGAGCAAAATCCATGATCAATCCTGCTGACCAAGAAAGGATTCAAGTTTACCGTTGAAAAACCAGTTGAGAGAGGCTCCTTACCATATTAACCATAGTGTGAAAGGTTTTTGAACCATGGCAACTTTCCCTAAGTTGTAGAGAAATTTTACCCTGTATAGAAGGAGAGTCTACCTGTACTGGCAAAATAAATCTTGGATTCTTGAAATCAATTTTCATCTGAATACAGTGGGTTCATTGATCTAGCCTGTCAATATCTGGTTTAGATCTCAAGTCAACCATTTGATAGGGCAGGTTTAGAGCATCTGTAAATGGGATAAACATGACATCCATGTCATCATCCAGGTCATTGATAAAAGTGTTAAATTAGGTTGAAGGACATTCTTCTAAGAACCTCCTTCCAGGTTGGCATTAATGCATCAGTCACTACCCTATAGGCCTAGCCATTCATTTCAACTCAATTTTTGGAAATTAGAATGGAATATTTAGAATTTTTGTGAATGCATTCATTATTTGGAAAATCATAAGATACTGGCTTACTGATATTGCAGCATTGCCCTGTATCTATATGTAGTGGCCCATTTGGAAGTTTAGAAATTTTATATACATTTTTTGACTCATGAAATGCTCCCCCCCATTCTAAAAGAAATGTATATCATGTATTTTTGTAATTAAAGTGAATTAAAGTAAATTTTGTTTTAAGAATTTTGGTATATGTTTGGCAGCATTCTCAAGGTCTGATCCAGGGGCTCCATTCTAACCCCTGAAATTTTTTTCAGGGGGTCCACAAAGTCAAAACTATTTTCAAAATAATACTGTAATAATACCATTACTGAATCTGTATCCCAAAGAGATAAAAAGTGAAAAGAACCTATTTGTACAGAAATATTTACTGCAGCTTTTTTTGTGGTGGCTAAGAATCGGAAATCGAGGGGATTCCTATCAATTAGGGAATGGCTAAATAAGTTGTGATATATGATTGTAATGGAATGTCATTGTGCTATAAGAAATGACAAGCAGGATGATCACAGAAAAATCTGGAAAGACTTACGTGAACTGATGCAGAACTGAGCAGAACCAGGAGAACATTGTACACAGCAACAGCAATATTGTATGATAAATAACTGTGACTTAACTATTCTCAGCAATACAGTGATCCAAGACAATCCCAAAGGACTCATGATGAAAAATTCTATCTGCCTCCAGGGAAAGAAATGATGGAGTCTGAACACAGATGAAAGCATATTTCCTTCCTTCCTTCCTTCCTTCCTTCCTTCCTTCCTTCCTTCCTTCC
>NW_020945237.1:4887768-5039115 GCF_900497805.2 Vombatus ursinus | reverse complement strand
TTCCCTCCTTCCCTCCTTCCCTTCTTCCTTCTTTCCCTCCTTCCTTCCTTCCCTCCCTCCCTCCCTTTTTGAGTTTTCTTGAACAAAATGACTAATATAGAAATGTTTTACATGATTGCACAAGTATAACCTAAATAAAATTGCTTATTATCTCAGGGAAGGGAAAAGAGAGGGAGGGAGGAAGGGATAGAATCTGAAACTCAAAAGTTAAAAACAAAACCAATGAATGTTAAAGATGTTTTATATGTAATTGGGGAAAATAAAATATTATTTAAAAATAATACTGGAATGTCTTAATTTCTAATATAGTAAATATTAGAAGATATAAACTATACAAAAGTTCTTTGCAGGAGGGGTGTGTGTGTGTGTGTGTGTGTGTGTGTGTGTGTGTGTGTCCTCAGTAATATTTAAGATTATAAAGAAGTCCTAAGACCAAAAAAGTTTGAGATTCACTGTCCCAGACTGCTGTGAATCCACAACTTGGAATTAAGTCACTTGTTAATCTGGTTATTCGGTATTTTCAGAGGGAAATTTTCTTTGATAGCCCACAAAAGAAAATGAACTACAATTAAAATTTCAGGTAGCATATGTAAGATGTTTGTGATGCCTAACACTTAAAGTTGTATATTTATACACCCGTGACTAAGATATTATTGTAATTATTATGTAGTACAAATTTTGGTTCTCAAAAAAAAGACAAAAAATGAAACCTAGAGATCAAGAAGAATGCTAAAAGTGAAATAGGATAAAGAGTGTTAAAGGACTTACTGTGAGGAGGTGCTAGAGCATTAGGCATAAGGTTTCAGCAGTTATTTAAGCTAATTGAGTCTGGGACTCTTTCAGTCTGTGGAAGTTTCTAGTGAGAACAATTTCCTTCACTCTCCATCTCCCCAGCATTAAAACTTCAGCATCGTCCTCGGTTCTTCAGAGTCAAAAAACAACAAGGATTAAGCACATACTATGTGCTAGGAATTGGGGCTACAAAGAATGAGGGAGATACCATACATACAAAAAATGGAAAAATGCATGCCTCCTTCTATCTAGATATAGAAATAAAGGTAAAGATAGGTAAGCATCCATCTCTAAATCTGTTGTCACATGTAGATATATAAATGTAGCACAGTACCTGGCACACTTGATGTTTTAGTATAATTATCTACATCAGAAATAATAATAATAATAAATATTTATATGGCACCTACTATGTGCTGGATTTTGGGCTAAGCACTTTAAAATTATTATCTCATTTTATCCTCACAACAACTCTGGGAGGTAGGTGCTATTATTACCCCCATTTTACAGATGAGGAAACTGAGACAAACAGATCTTAAATAACTAGCCCAAGGTTCCACAGTTAGTAAATGTCTGAGGCTGGATTTGAGTTATTCCTGACTTTAGGCCTGGTGCTTTATCCACTCTCCCACCTAGATTTATACATATATATATATATATATATATATGTATGTATGTATATATATATGTGTGTGTGTGTGTGTGTATGCGCATGCATATATGCTTATAGGTACATATGTGTATATATGCATATGTATATATGCGTATGTACATTTTATATGTGTGTATGATTAAATATCTATATACACATGCATAGGTATATACATATGCAATTGTATATAGTTACATATAGTATACACACGTGTAATTGTATATTGTATCTGATATACCTGTATTATGTACAATGTACATTATATAAATATATACTATATTGTACACTCATAATATGTGCATAATATATTACATACTCATATTATATGTGCATAGTATTATATATTATATACCAATGTACATATCGTATAGTATAGATGCCATTATAATAAATGTTCATATTATGAGGTCATACTGGCTCCTTTGACATTCAGTGGTTTAAGGTATGAATCCTAGCCCCTCTTGAGTATATATGGAACAATACACAGTAAACTCTCAGTTATCCAGGATGGTTAGAGAATAATGAACCAAACATTCTGGTTAATAGAGGTTAATCAAAATGTCACATCATTATATGATATTTTAAAATAGAATGAAATAAAATTCACTTAAAGGCAAGTTTTCAGTGAGTACAATTTAATCTTGATGATTTAGAAGGGACTTTAAGATGTTTTATTTTTCAACAACAGGTTGTGCTGTCTAAAACTGTCTCTTGCATCTGAGAATCACTGTTCAAATCCTGCCTCCGACATTTCCTGCCCAGGCCATCTTGGGCCAATCATTTAACAGTCTCAGGCCTTAATTTTTTCAGATATAAAACGAGGGGGTTGAACTCGATGACCCCCAATATCCCTTCCTATTCCAACTCTGATATTACAAAACAATGCTAAATATTCCAGTCTGAAATAAGAAGGAGGGTTTGTTCTGGGACATCACAGAAATCATTCTACCCTAAGTATGTCCTGACTCCCTAACACAGGTACTCAACCCTAGTGAGTATGAATTGCTAAGCATTTTTCATCCCCAGACTTGTTGCCTTCCTAATTCAGGTAGCCAAAGAGTCAGAATGCCCTTTCATTGAGAAGACAAGATTCTGGCAGCCTTAGGCAGGGCAAAACTGTATAAAGAAGCTGTGAATGTTTTGTAGCATGTTATTTACTCTCTCCTAATCATATAGGTACTAATTTTGGTCCCTCAGTTTTAAAAACAGTAAAAATATTCTTTATTTTGTCACTTTTTTACTGTATATGTTGAGAGCAGGATGGAAGAGGTTGTGAATATAGATTTTTAAAATTTTTTTAAGATCTTTGCCTAGTAGTGCCATCCTGTTTGTTGGCTGTTCGTCTGAACATTTCAGGCTTTGATTGCCAACTTCGATTGGTTGGTTTCTGTTATTGATGTCTACAGGACCCAAGACCTTCTTCTTCTTGTTCTCTATTAATCTCAGATTCTGTACCACATATCTAAAGGCAGGCAAATATGCTGGGTCATTTAGAGATGCTTTTGAACTCAGTAGTTGAAACTGATGAGCTAACTCTAGATTTCAGGGGGAAAATAGACCTTTGAAATGCTGGTTTGAAAAGATACAAAGGTCTCCTCAGATGTCAATTCCTGTTAATAAAATTGCATGTGTTTGCTTGTGTGTGTGTATGTATATGTTTCTTTAAGTATTTAGGCTAGTTACACAAAAATTAGATTTTAAAGATGAATAACAAGAATAATTGTCTGAAGGTGTTTCCTGTCTTTATATATTTGATGCTTTTCTTTCCCTAATTTTACCGTTTCACATACTATTGTATCTGTACTGAGGACAAAAATCATGTGAGTTCATCCTAGCTAGAAAGCCGATATGAGCCTGTAGGCAGGATTATGGGAAACCAATTGGAGGTACCTTCAATTTTTCTGTAGTTTAAAATAATATATTTGTCAATAGGATGGCGGATAGAAGGGAGAGAAAATAGATTTCTGTTAAGTAAAAAAAATGAAATTTTAATTTAAAAAAAGTTATATAGAATTGCTTACAGATGCTGAAGGTAAAGAAACCTGTCCATGGCCACAGTGATAGTACATGTCAAGGCTTGAACTCGGAGCTTATTGAATCCAAAGCTTTCTCTGATATCTCACTGTCTCTGTTGATGCAAATATTGGGCAAAGAACAAGGATTATGCATCATTATATGTGCTATGACATAAGATACAAAATGGATCACTTAATTCTCCTTATAGGGAGTTTCTAACCTTGTGTGTGTCATGGATTCCTTTGGCAATCTGGTGAACGCTATGACCCCCTTCTCAAAATCGTGTTTCTAAATACATAAAATTAAAACACTTAGGAGTACTGAAGAAACTGATTTTATTGACACAGTTATCAAAATATTTAAAAAAAATAAGTCCATTTACCCAAATTAAAAAACCCTGTTACAGAGGCAAAGGACGGGGACTGAACCCATGATTTCATTAATATAGGGAACTGCCAGGTACAGAAATTCTCTCCATTAATGCTGGTCAGTACTTTGTAACTTAACAGACTTAGAGAATTGTCTAGAGCAAAGGAGTGAAATGCAACACTGGTAATTGGGAAATACTTATATATATATATATATATATATATATATATATATATATATATATAATGTGCGTGTGTGTGTGTGTATTAAAACACAGATAACATTACATTTTAAAACTGTCCATCACACAGTTGCCTAACCGTTGCTGAATAGTTAGCTGTCTTGGTCATTTCTGTATGGTTTAAAGGAAATCTGAGTTAATATCTTAATTATCCCATAATGATATTCATGTTTGCAACTCATGCCTAAAGTTTCATTGACCCATGAATGAACTATGTGAACGAATAAAAGCATTTTTTTAAGCACTTACTCTGTTCCAAGTGCTGAGATACAAAGGGAAAAGTAAGAAGACAGTCCCTGCTTTTGAGGAGATCACAGTCTCATGTTGGAGGGAACACATATGGAAAATTGTAGCAACAAGTCAAGTGAAAGAGTCCCATGGTGTTTGGAAAAGCAAATGATAATACTCCTTCTTTAATGTCTTTAGACTGTGAGCTTCTCCTTGAGGAAGAGCCTTTCTTTGTATTCCAGTGTGTGTGGCATGTAGTAGGAACTTAATAAATGCTTATTGACTTAATACTTATTGTCAATTTTATGTCTCTATGTTAGAAAAAAAGTTTCCACCATCCCCTAATAAATGTTGTCTTTGGGCGTATCTATAATTTCATTTTATCATGGAAGTAGTAAAAATCTTGACTTTGTACTAAAATAATTGTATCTCCACTTCTTACAAAGATCAATTTTACCTGTGCCTAGGTGACCTGTGATTTATGATGTATAAAAGTCATAAGCCTTTCCTATGGAGAGAGAACATTACCTCTTCAATTTTAATATCCCTTTAACATCCCATGCCTAAGTAGGTGGCAGGAGAACAGGTTACCTGTTACAAATGTGCATTCTCAATGAAATGGTTTCTTCTTTCTTTCCATTAATGTTCAATCTTGTTCTCTTGTTAGGTGACTGGAGATGGAAAAAATAAAAACTGCTCAGATGCTACATAAGGAGAATTTTAAGTTGGCAATACTGGTTTTGTGACTCAAGGAATTTTACACATGAATGATTTCCCCCCCTAGCTTTAGTACCATAAAGATGCTAAAAAATGACAAAAACTAGATGGTTGCTCAGCATACTAGAACTTCAGATATGAGAAAAGCAACAACCCAGAGCCATCAAAGCATGGACCTAGTGTCATAGAAATATTATTCAGATCATATTTCTGTTTTTTTCTTTTATTCATTTGTAGATGTGAGAGATTGACTGCCAAATTTAGGCACCAAAATGTAAACTTGATGTGATTTTAAAATTTTAAAGGCAGAAGCTGTGGTATATATGATGAACTTTGGATCTTCCATTTATTCAGTATCTCTAATCAACAGCAGGGGAAAATGCTGAAAAAACCAGTAAAGATGGATAGGCTTTTATTTGTGGGAAAAAACAAAACAAAACATGATGCAAATATGACACTATGAGGGAAGTATTCATTACAGGCATATATGACTGGGGATCAGTCCCCAGTCCTAGGCTGAAGTGGCACTGGTAATGATGGCATTTCAAGTGATATTTGTTAGACATGACTTTGTGTAATAAACGCATGAAGGGTTCCACGTCCACAGCCTGGCTCCTCTCAAATGGCTCTCCCGGCGATGTGCCATAATGCTTCCCACCTACCTGGAGTTAGAGCCTTCTCCAATAATGTCACTGAAGAGGTGGGCAGCAAGCATTTCCATCAGACTTTTGACAGCAAGAATTGTCTCCCAAAATTAATTGGAGTAACTGGTTATGTGGGTTGAAGGCACAGAGAGCCAAAAATAGCCCAGCAATGACAGATCGGTCCTGTTGGCAGAAACTCAACTCTGGGCATTTGGTGAAATTTCACTGCAAGTAGAGGTTACGGTGGAGATACAGTGAGAGCACAAAAATGGAAATGTTAATTAATTACTTGATTCATCCAGCAAGTAATGAAGGTCTAAGTGAGGTTGGGGGGGGGGGCCCTTTGGATCCGTGTCCAGAAACATGCTCAGCAATCCTTTTCAACTTCACTACTTGAAAAAAAAAATTTTTTTTTTTTTTTTTTTTGGACAGAACCTGTGATTTCACTGCCATAGGTCTATAGGGCCCTCCTGGTGAGAATACTCCTTTTACCAATTCAGATTAGTGATTGTATCATAGTCATAGGTGGTAGCTAAGACTCTCAGTTGTGAAGCAAACTAAAATGAGATTTTTTTTTTCAGGGCAGTTAATTCAGTTCACATTATAACTATTAAACCTTAAAAAAACAAACAAACAAAAAAAAGCCCAGGTAATATCTGTGGTTATATGAAAGGTGTTAAAAATAAAAGGAACTAAAAATATAAAAATGAAAAAATAAAAGAAACTGCAGGAAGTCAATGGTATAGTTGTAGAGTTTTCCTAATGACAAAGAGGTTCTGTAAGGTAATAGCACAAATATTTATTGAATGATTCATTGATTGAATATTTGGGCTTGGAGTCAGAAAGACTTGAGTATTCAAATCTCATGTATTCTTTACCCTGGCAACCTCTTTAGTTTCTATAACAGGAATTCATTTATTCTCTCTCTCTCTCTTTCTCTCTCTCTCTTTTGTAGACCCTTTTGGCAGTCTGATAATACTTACGGACTCTCTTATAGGATCATTTTTAAAAATTATAATTGAAGGAAATGCTATATTTCAGTTGGAGGTTATTAAACTAAAGATGTATCCCCCCCCCAATTTAAATTCAGAGTTCTCTTGAAATCTTCCCCAGGGCGATGGGAGGGGTCCATAGATCCCAGGTTAAGAACGTTTGTTTGGTTTGCTTCCAGGCTGCTCTCTCTAGGACTGTCATCTGTCAAGTCGTGGAAGGGTTGCAATCTGCCTTGGTAGAAGGAGTTTACACAATAGGAATTTCACCATGCTTTGTCATATCTTAGTGATCTGAACAGTACTAAGAAGTAAAGAATTGGCAAGGTTTCTTTAGTGGAATATCAAATGGAAAGACAAAGAAAAGAGAGTAAAGAAAATGCCCATTGGGACGATTTCAAACTAGAAATGAGAATTCTCACAAATTTACCAGGGGATAAAAGACATAGGAGAGAAAACAGGCCATTTAATAAATGAAGAGGAACATGAAATTAATGATAAATTTAAATTACTTGGATAATGAGCTAATTTTCTAAATCTAACCATAACAGAAAAATAAAGAGATTTGATTTAACCAATTGGGAATTAATAAACGTCTTATGGAAATGACTGTAGCCTATGAGTAAAAGAGCACCTAGGTTATAAAACACGCAAACTATCTCCATCCTCATGCAGCTGAAACTACTCTTGCAAGTGATCTCACAATTGTCAAATCCCAGGGCCTTTTTGGAGGTTTTTGTTTTTTTTTTAATTCTTTGGCAACATTTAGCACTGTTGACCACTCCCTTCTTCCCGGATACTTTCTACTCCTTAGATTTTCATCACACTGATCTTTCCTGGTTTTCCTCTTACCTGTCTGACTGTTCCTTCTCATTCTCCTTTCCTGAACTATCTTCTATGTCCCACCACCTCCCTGTGGTTGTATCCCAAGGCTCTGTCCTGTAGTCTCTTCTTTCCTCTATATATTCTCTCTTGGTGACCTCATCAGTTCTCAGAGGTTCAACTACCAAGCAGAAGACTCCTTGGTAGTCTATTTGTACCTATTCCATCCAGATTTCTTTCCTGAGTTTTCCCAAATGGATGTCCCCAAAGTATCTCAAACTCAGTATGCTCAAAGCAGAATCCATTATCTTCCTCTCCCTTCATTCTTGCTTCTTTCTATATATCCTGTTTCTATTGAGGTCCCACTATCTTTCCAGACTCCCAGGTTCACAACATTGGAGTCATATTTTCTTTCCTCTCCCTCACCCCTAAGATCCATATCATTTGGCAAGTCCTATATATTTTATTGCTACCCCTTTTACATTCATCTCCTTCTCTCTACTCACTTGATGACCCCCCAAGATCTGATCAACATCTGTTCCCACCCAGATTGTTGCAGTGGACTCTTCATTGAGTTTTCTCCCCCTTCATCCCAATTATCCTCGTTCCAATCCATTTTCCACATGGTTACCAAAATGATATTCCTAAAGCGCAGGTCTAACCATGCTACTGCTCTGTTGAAAAAGCCTTAGTGGCTCCTAATTGCTGTTGGGAAGCAATTCCCTTTGGCCATTTAAAGATTTAAACAATCTAAATCAAACTTACTGTTCCACGCTTACTGCATGATTCTCTCATTTATGTACTTTGTTGCCTAGAAAAACTTTCCCTTCATACAATTTTCTATCCCTCATCTCTATAGTTTTGTACCCCGTGTTTTGCACACCTAGAATGTAACCCTTTTGAACCTCTGCCATGTAACATACTGAGTGTCCTTCAAAACTTAGTCCAAGTTCTACCTATCAGGATTATCATGTGTGTGTGTATGTGTGTGTGTATATACATAGATAAGTAAATCTATAACATAGATAAGTAAATATATGTATATATATTTATATACTTTAACTATCTTGTCTACTCTGTTCATCCATCCATTCATCCATCCATCCATCCATTATATCTGTTGGTCTATCTGTCTGTCTATCTATCTCACCCTCCTTGCCTCCTCCAGTAGAATGGAAGCTTAAAGGCATGAATTTTCATTTTTTTGCTGTTCTATCTCTAGCAGCTAGTAGTACCAGGCATTGGACACCACTAAATTAATACTTGGTGGACCTTATCATACATGACAACTATTGGGACCTTGACCTGGATTTCTAAGCTACCCATACATCACCTTGGTAAGGCTCATTTGGGACCCATTAGGAATTAGGATGCCCATCTTCAGGATTTTTCCAGTCAACTCATTGATGCCATTGTCCTAGCAGGACTTTGGTGATTCATAAATAATTCACTCTGAGCTTAGACCTGGTCTTATAACATAGAAACTACAATAAAACAATATGATTCTGTTAAGGGGCAATATAGAGATTAAGACTGTCATGGAAGGCTCTGTAGGGAATAATTGCTTAACTGAAAGGCAATTTTTGGATGCCAGGTAGCACTGTGATTAGAATGCTGGGCCTGGAATCAGGAATATGAATTCCAATTTGACCTTGGATATTTATTTGCTGTATGACTCTGGGCAAGTCACTTTAACTTTGTCTGCCTCAGTTTCTTTACCTGTAAATAGGAATAATAATAACACCCACCCCTCAAAGTTGTTGTGAGGATCAAATGAAATAATGTTTGTAAAGCTCTTAGCACAGTACCTGGCACATAGTAGGTGCTATATAAACGTTAGCTATTATTAGTAGTAGCAATAGAAGCATTAAAGAGACATGTGCATACCATGACTAAACAGAAGATAATGAAGAATCAAATTAAAAGAAGCATTACATTTTGTAGTATAGTTCAATATATATATAAATGAAGATGTCAAGGATATGTGATTTTATTATTGTGGATCTTCCCTCCACTAAGAATATTCTCATCCTTTCCTGGTGGATAGTCTCTGAGAGCTTGTGTGGCCAAAAGTGTTCATTCCCTGTTTGACCCTATGACAAAACCTAGTGATAAGCCTCTCTGAAATGACTGAGGCTGGCCCTTATATGACACACATCTTATTTATCAATGGGAATGAGCTTGGAACCTTTCCAGTCTGGTAGTAAATGCCAGAGATTGTACTTGAATAACACATATTCAGAAATCTGGGGTTATCTCCATACCACAATGGGGCATCAGGATATAAGATATAAGTAGAGCTCTTTAGAAAATAGACTAAAATCTGTGAACTGGCCCAACCACTTTGGAGAGCAATCTGGAATTTTGCCCAAGGAGTTATAAAACCTAGTAAACCCTTTGATGGAGCAATACCATTATTAGGTCTGTCCCAAGATGAACAGGGAAAAAGGAAAAGAATCTATGTGTTCTAAAAAGCAGCTCTCTTTGTGGTGACAAAGAATTAGAAATTGAGGGAGGCCCATCAATTGGAGAATGACTGAACAAGTTGTGGTATATTATTGTGATGGAATACTACTGTTCAATAAGAAATAATGAGCAGGCTGATTTTACAGAAAAAATGCGTGAAATAATGAAGAGTGAAATGAGCAGAACCAAGAGAACGCTTTAAACAGTAACAGCAATATTGTTCAAATAATAATTTTGAATGAGTAGTCTAGACAATAATCTAAGTATTAGTAATTTGACTTGGCCAGAGTCATACAGCAAGTAAATATCTGAGGCCAAATTTAAATTCATGTCTTCCTGATTGAAGGTCCAGCATACTATCCAAAGTGCCACCTTGTAGAGGACTCCTGAGGAAAAAGCCTGTATTCATTGTCAGATGTGATTGTTGTATTAGGTACCTTTTTTTCTTTATTGTTTTTCTTTAATTAAAATGGTTGGGTGGGTATTTTCAGAATTGACTATGATGTAAAAACAAAAGGCACCAATACAATGTTAAGTGACTTCCTGGGTCACATCACTAATAAATGTCTGAGCCTGAATTTAAACTAGGGTCTTCCTGACTCAAGGGTTAGTGTTCTATCCACCAAGCCACTGAAGTTCATTTTGAGGGTCTCTATTCATTAACTGCCTAGTCACTTTCTACTTCAGGGATGGCCACACAGCTCCATTCTGGGGGATTCTAATATCTTGTTTGGGGACAGTTAGGTAGTACAGTAGAGTGCCAGGTATGGAGTCAGAAAGACTTTTCTTCCAGAGTTCTAATCTGGCTGCAGACACTTATTAGCTGTGTGACCCCGGACAAGTCACTTAACGCTGTTTGCCTCATTTTCTTCATCTGTAAAATAAGCCAGAGAAGGAAATGGCAAACCATTCCAGTGTCTTTACCAAGAAAATCCCAAATAGGGTCATGAAGAGTTGGACCCTACTGAAACAAACAAACATAAAAAGAAAGTGCAGAAGGACACCGTGCTAAACACTGCAGTTACAAATAAGAAAAGGAAAAGCAGTCCCTGCCCTAAAGGAAATTATAATCTAATCAGGAAAGACAGCATACAATAGGAAGCTGAAAAGTATCCCAGGGAAAGTCCTCAGCCTGGGGGCATGATGTGGGTGAAGTGGAATTGATGAGAAATGAAGAGTTGAACTGGCCTTCTGAGCCCTCTTTATACGGAAGCTTTGGGAGGAATTGTTTGTTCCAGCCCCTCTAATTAGAGGGGCAGAAGCTACTGAGGATTCTGATTTGGTGTGAGTACCAATGCTGAAGCATAGAAGGATGAATTTCCTGATGATGGCCTTTTCCTGGACGAGTATATTTGATTATCTGGTCTACCCCAGACCACCAGACCTACTCCTAGCCCAGGCCTTGCAGAAATTATTTAAGGGAAGAGATCATTGTAAAGAATTACAGACTCCTCAATGATTTGGCCTGCAGTTCCGTAATTATTCTGTATATACCATAATGCCTAATTAAAAAAACAATTCAATAAATATGCTTGTGTTTGCTGTAATATAAAAAGATCAAATTTGATAGTGTCCACCCCCCAATTAAACATTTGACAGCAACACAAACTAACCTGTAAGTAGGGATGAAAGGCACCATCATTACATCTTGAGAAAAGAGAAAAGATGGGTGGCAAGAGGAGCACATCAAGAATAGGCAGCTAATAGGAAGGAGAAAAAAAAGTACAGACAGAAAATAGTGAAATGAGATGTAACTTGGAAGCATTGCTTGAAGCATGCAATCGATTATTTGAGGGAAATTTGGGAAATAGTTATGGCTAAGCAGGAGCAAAAAAGCTAAGGCTGCTTTGAGTGGCTCAAGGGATTGACTGAGCATGAAGTGGAAAGTAACATTCCCTCCCTCCCTTGTTCCGGCTCAACAGAAGAACATTGAGTTCAATATTGGTCAGCTCATTAACAAAACTGTAGAAAAGTTGGAAGGGCACTTAGGGAAGAGCACCAAAGTGGTTTAAGGAGAGAAAGATCAATTTATGAAAAAGGAGAAGGGGAACTAAATCTGTAGCTTCTGCCAATAATGATAAGATGGAGATCTGCTGCACCTTTCATTTAAGAGAGAAAAATACGCGATGAAAGAAGTCATATGATACCTGTGATTGCATGTCTCATATACTATCTGTGAAATGAACATGCTCTTGATTCTGAACATGTAACTCTATTTATAAAAAACACCCATAACTGACTATTTTGTATCAACTTAATTGTATTTGGTTCACACTGCATGACAGGATAATATATTTTGCTCTGCCTTTCTGCTTCGATTTGCTCAACAGACGCTGATTTGGTACCTATTGATCAATCAGGCAACTGGCCTCAAGTACCTACTATGTGCATTTACTTTGTATAAGTGACCAGTGAGATACAAAGAAGCATCCCCTGTTCTTAAGGAGTTTATAATTTTGTCGGGTGGTAAGGCACATACCTAAATATCTACAGTAGCAAGTAGAATATAATAAATGCATACAATAGCTAAGAATAAGGTGTGATGGAATTTCATAGAAGAGAGAAGTCATTTCTAGATGATGGAATCAAAGAAGTCTTCATGAAAGGTGGTATTTGAGTTGGACCTCAAAAGATGGGCAGAATGTTTAGAGTTAGAGATGGGTGGGAGTATGTCAGTCTGGGGACCTGCATAGAGATAAGCAGGTTAAGGACATGTTCAATGGGAATCAGTAGTCCAGTTTCAATTCAAATAAATCTAATAAACATATTGACTTAGAAAAGCGCGAATTAACATTATCTATGTTTCATTGCATTTTAATTTATTTTGTTAAACATTTCCCAATTACATTTTAATCTGGTTTGGGCTGGGAGTTGGCTGTAAGTGTGACATCTCCAGTGTAGTGGATAAAGGGCTGACCTTAGTGCCAAGGAGATTGGGTTCAAAATCTATTTCTGACACATACTGGTTCTATGTTCTTGCTGAAGTTACTTAACATCTCCATGTTCTTGGCAGCTTTCTAAAACTATGAAATCATTAGATTGTAAGCTCAATGAGGGCAAGGTCTGTCTTTGGCCTCTTTTGGTATCCCCCACATTTTAGCACAATCCCTGGCACAGAGTAGACATTTAATAAATGTTTATTGACCGATTATTGACTGATTGAATTGAAGAGGAGGTGCTGCCCTAGATTAGTAGGCATATTCTCGTAAGAGAGTTTCCTATAACAATGAAATTACAGTCCTTTTTCTTACTATATACCATGCATTGTGCTAGATGCTGGGAATACAATGAGAAAGATGAAATAGTCATGCCCTTTTTCGTCTTTATACTTTATTAAGGTAAAGCAGCATGTATAATTATGGGTGCAAAGTATATATAAATTCATTTTGGTGTGTGAATAAATATTAACAAGGCAGAAGTTTCAAGAAAGGCCTTATTCAGGAGCTGAAATATATGGGGAGGTCAGTTTAACTGGAAAATAGAATAAAGGGGGGGATGAATGTAGAACCACTCTTAAGGATGAAACTGGAATAGAAAGGGCTTTACTTACTAAACAAGGGAGCTTGTAAATTTAAACAAAGCATAGAGTATATGAGGGAGATGACAGCCTACATAATTTGGCCTTATTATTTTGCACTAAAATTATTAACACATTATAACTCACACCCCCTGCGATATCATTGAGACAGTCAACTGTGAAGGAAATTGGAAGGTGGGTAACAATCTGAGCTAGCACTTGAGACCATGAAGCATTTTACTCCCATGAATATGTCAGTTTATTTACTGTTTAATTCAACTCACCAAGCATTTTTGAAGTGTCTATTGTGAGCACAGCTGTATTTATATCATTGCTCCAATGAAAACTATCACCTTTTGGCATTGTTTTGCCTAATGTGTTTTTACACAAGTATCATGTAGGAGTATTCCTGATTTAGGAAATATGACTGAGAAACTGTTTTGGAGTCAAAAAATAGATGACCTTGAACTTAGGATAAAGAGTTTGGCCTTCATTCAATAGGGAATGGAACACTTGAAGGTTTGCAGGAGCTGAAGGGATGTCATAAGAGATGAATTAAGACTCTTACAACCTTCAGCTAGTTCATCAAGTGGATTTTAATTGAGAGAAATGGTTTGACTTCTGAGAGAGACTGCCACTTAAAATGAGCCAGGAAGGAAAATGTAGTAATTTCAGATAAAGTAGACAACTCTATTTGAGAGTTTTCAATTAAAACAAACATTTAGGCTAGTGAAATTAATGAAAGCTTGATCAGGTTAAAAGAAACATAACATGTATTAGCAGTTATAAGTGACAAATATCTAACCTGATGCAGCAAGGGGTTTGGTAGGAAGGTAGCTATTCTCCAGAGTTGAATCAAGACACAGAGGAACAGCACACTTGGTGAAATGTCCTTGTCATAGAACTGAATTTTATTGACAGATTTACAGAGCAAAGTAACTGAAGGCAAGACCTTCAATCTAATCCAAGTCTATATAGGATTGGTTTTGCCAATTGCCTTGCCCCCCTACATACCTAAATTCAGTTGGGGAATGTAACTCTATGACCCCAATTATTTTCTACCAATCAAAAATAGGCACTTTTTTTTTTAGTTCTGCTAGTTTCTTCACTTCTAAGGTTACCTTTTATCTACTCTAGATGTGTCTTATACCTTTTTATTTACCCATTATCTCCTCTAGTTCAAATATAAGCTCCTTGAGGACAGGGTCTATTTTTGTCTTTCGATGTATCCCCTTTAACATGGAAGCCACTAAATATAGTGTGATCCTTACTGTCGCTCCATGAGATTTGAATTTTTTTTTCCTGACTGCTTGAAGTATTTTCTTCTTGACCTGGGAGTTCAATAATTGGGCTATAATATTCTTGTAATTTTTCACTGTGGGATGTCTTTTAGGAGGTGACTGGTGGATTGTTTACCCTTTGGATCTAAGATATCAGGGCAATTTTTCTTGATAATTTCTTTGATCATAGCTTATGCTAGAACAACAAGTTTTAAATTATTTCTCCCTGATATGTTTTCCATGTCATTTTTATTAGATATTTCACATTTTTTTCTATTTTTCATTCTTTTGACTTTTTTTTTTTTGTTATTTCTTGATGTCCTCTGGAGTCATTAACTTCCACTTGTCCAATTCTAATTTTTAAGGAATAATTTTCTTCAGTGATCTTTCATACCTCTTTTTTTTCCATTTGGCCAAGTCTGCTTTTTAAGGAGTTCTTTTCTTCATTGAATTTTTATGATTCTTTTAACATTAGGTCAGTTTTTTTAAAGTGTTATTTTCTTAAATATTTTTTGTCCTTTTGCGTCAGTCTCATTTTTTTAACCCAAATTTTCCTTTACCACTCTGATTTCTTTCTTAACTCTTCTGGGAATTCTTGTTGGGTTTGTGTTCACCACTTATTTTTCTTTGAGGCTTTGTTGTAGCTGGTTTTTTTCCATTACTTTCTTCTTATGAGTTTATATCTTGGTCTTCCTTGTGACCATAGTAGCTTTTTATGGTCAAATTCTTTTTTTGTTGTTGTTTGTTCATTTTCCAAGTCTGTTTTTTGACTTTTAATTGTATGTTAAAGTTTGGCTCTGCTTACCCAGGGTTGAGGAGGCACTGTCCTAAGCTTTATGCTTTTTTGTGCTGCTGTTTTCTGAGCTACTTCTGGGGGTTAGCAAGTTTTAATGCTTTCAAGGTGGTGTGATTGGAGGAGAGGTGTGATCATTGCTCTCCTGATCTTGTTCTTGTCTTTACTCAAGAAGGTCCCCTGCTCCCCTGCAACTGCAAGAACTGGCACTCCTCTCTGCCCTTGAACTGTGACCAGGGCTGTTGCTCTTCCTTGCCCTGGAACAAGAACTCCTCTCCACTTTGGAACTGTGACCCAGAATTGCTTGGGGGCAATAGAATTGCCAATCAGCACCAACTGTACCCAGTGCCAGCTTCACCTAGTGCCAGCAAGAGGTTCACTATAATCTCTTTCTGATCAGTTGTCTGACCCACTTACTATATCTGGGATGAGATCTCTTGAAGTTGCTGTTGCTGCTGTCACAGCTCTCTCCAAGTTCTACCATGGTATTTACATGGTATGTACTGGCTAGCATCCACCCCCATGTTACCAGTCTCTCCTTGGACCTCCTAAGTTGTCATAGGCTGGAAAATATCTCACTCTGAACTTTTACTGGCTCTACTACTCTCAAATTTTATTTGAGGAGTTATTTTGAGGTTGTTTGGAGGGCAATATTGGAAAAGTTTAGCTGAGTGACTGCTTCTAATCTGCCATCTTGGGTCCCTTCAGCAAAGACCTCAATCTTAATACTACTTCAGAACCTTGGTAAGTGGAAAAGTCACTTAATCTCTCTGTGCTTCTGTTTCTTCATATATAACATAGAGAGATACACACACATATTCCTTTGAAAATCTTAAAAGTGCTATATAAATGTTAGCTATTATCAATGTCTAGCATGGTGCGTGGGATGTAGGAGGAATTTAATAAATACTTGATTTAGAATAGGAAGGGACCTGCAGTCATCTGGTAAAATCTCCTCATTTTCCACATGAGGAGACTGAAATCAAGACAGGTAAATTTACCTGCTCAAAGTCATACAGGTCACAAATAATATTTCCAAGGTTTGACCTAGGTCTCTTTGACTCCAAAGTGAGAACTCTTTTGCTATATCATAAAGCCCTAGTATTGTTTTCTTCTATTATTAATCAACTCATCTATTATTACTTATCTTTTCATGTGTTTATTTCTTGTCCTTCCTACTAGACTCTAAGGCATTGAGGTCAGAGACCGTATTTTATATTTTATGTCCTCCAGAATGCTAAACATGTTAATGTGAGCTTACTCATAGCGTGATAAATACTGACTAATTGACTTTTGTTGCTAACAGATCAATACAGTATTGTTCTGCATAAGCCAGAGAGTCAAGTGTGGTCTTCATTGACAGAAGGCTGACTTTTGAGTTAGTAAGACCCATAATCAAGATCTCCCTCTGATACCCATTAGTTCTACCACCCCATGGACAAGTTAAGCTCTCAGGACCTTGGACAGTTCTCTTAGACTACAAGTTACAGATAAATTATCTCTCTTCATCTGCAGAGGAATTTTTTATGCCGATGAATTCACAGGCCCAGTTTCCCTAATCCCCCAAAAGGGAATGAACAAATGAACATTAAAAACATTTGGACCAGTGATGGGGATTTAGAATTTTTTTTACAGTAAACATTTTGCTATAATGATTTTGAAATGTACTTTGAAATAGATGAAAATTTGATTCTCTGTGTTAAACATTTGAATAGTTTGTATAGATGTGAATGGCTCTACTTTATCAGTAGATCTCACAGGATGAAGTCTTTTTTGGGGAGGAGAAGGTATCAATAAATACTATAGAGGTAGTGTGGTAGAGTGTATATAGAAGCAACCTCTAAGCCAGGATTTGTGTTTGGGGTCTGTTTCTGAGACATCTTGACATAAGACTCTTAGAAGGTTATTCAACCCCTTAGTACTCTGGGCAACTTGCTAGGGCTTAGTACTCTAAGGAGTTTGTATTTATCTTAGAAGCAATAGGTAACTAACAAAGATTTTTGACTTGAGGATTGATAATCAGGTCTATGTTTTAGAAATATTAATTTGACAGTTATATAGGGGACAAATTGAGGGAGGTGATTACAGAGAAGTTGTAGATTTGCATTGATAAAGGGAATTTCCTAATTTCCTTATATGATCTGCTCCCTGTGTGTGTGTGTGTGTGTGTGTGTGTGTGTGTGTGTGTGTGTAGCTAGGTGGCTTAGAGGTTACAGTGCTGGACCTAGAGTCAGAAAGACTCATCATCCTAAGTTCAACTATGGCCACAGATACTTAATAGTTGTGTGACTCTGGACAAGTCACTCAACTCAGTTTGCCTCAGTTTCCTCATCTGTAAAATGAGCTGGAAAAGGAAATGGCAAACCACTCTAGTATCTCTGCCAAGAAAACCCCAAATTGGGTCATGAAGAGTTCAACACAACTGAAACAGCTAAACAACAACAAAATGTATGTGTATATAGCATATAATATATAGACTTGGATATGTAGTTAATACTTTTATTCACATATGGAGATCTGTCTGTTATATCTCTACCATCTATTTCTTTTTAGGGTTATATGCAGTTCAGTTTAAAAGTTATGATCAAAAATGGGTATTTCTTAAAGGAAATTTTGAAATAAAATTCTCCAGACTGCTCTAATCATTTGAGGGAATCCAGATTTCCAGATTATTAGTGCTTTACTGCATAAAGCTACATCAGGGGAGCTGTCTTTGCTGAAGACCATTATGATTGCAGAAAGCGCAGCAGGCTAAGCACAACTCCAGGATTCAGATTTGGTAAAGTAACATAGGGAGAGAATCTAGGTAGGAGCTTATTAGGAGTTGCCAGTCAAACCAAGGGGAATGCATTTTTTTAAGGTGAAAATTTGTGAACTGAAATTGGAACAGCATGATTAAAAATGCAATTATTGTTTTGCATTTTTGAAGGGAAAGAAAACATGTACTTTCCTAGTACTGGCTGACTGGGTTTCTTCTAATAGAAGGATGGTCAGCAAGTGCCATTTTAATTGGAAAAGTATCAAGCACCTAGATCAGCAGTGATAGAACATAAGACAGTCATGAGACTATTGGGCTGAAAGTCGTCAATTCATCACAGTCTAATTGTATAACCTCGGGCAACCACTTTGGTTTTCTGTACCTCAGTTTCTCATACATGAAATAGGGGTGATTGTACCAGCTACTCCATATCTCAAAAAGATATTGTGAAGATAAAATATGATATACAATTATTAATATGTCACCTACAGTACAAAAGAGTACACCCTATACTGGGAAACTTAAAACTATTTATATATACAAAGTTACAGCTGACTCTTGTTTTAGGGTAAAATTTATAGATGAAGAAATTTTTTGTAAATCACCTTTTCCTATTAAAATGCTTTAGGATAAACTGTAAAACATTGGGAACAATCTAAGGAAATCTGGAAAGAATGAGTGTGTCTCTCTATTTGCATGAGAGTGGAAAGATCAGTGCCAATTTTCTCACTTTTCTCTTCAACTCTAGGAAATTCCTGCTTTGTAAAGGAAACTGAACCAGAAAACATTTGGCAGTGCACCAAAAGGTGAAGCTCATGGAATTATGGGAAAATCTTGTTAAACATGATTTATGGAGTAGCACCCTTTTATCACACCATACTGCTGGTTAGGGAGTAAGCTTCTAGAGGTTTTCAAGTGTTTTTTCATATTTGTTGTTAGCTCTGAAGTAATCTAGAGCAAGAAAAATTATCTTATAGGAGTTTGCTTGGTAACTCCTTTCCAAAGATATTTTTTCTTCTTCTGAACTTCTTAGAGGTATTGATTCTTTATTGAGGCTAATATCATCCTGAAGGGAAGTCAAGAGACATAAAATACTTTGCTATGTTAGAAAGGAAGTTGTACATAGAAGGTAACAACAGCAGCTACAAGAAGACTGATTAAATGTTAAAGAAAAAATCAAATGGGGAAGGTTGATTACCTCATTAAAAGGAGATAATTGATGGTTTTTATTGTGTTCTGTATACTGAAATAGATATAATTTGTGATTATTGTGCTCTGTATAGAGAATTATAGTTTTGTTGAACCCAGAGTTTGGGGAAAAAAAAGCTTGCTAAGGGGGAAAACATTTTTTGATTTCCCTAGCTTTGTTGAGGTGTTTCCTGGAAGAGGTCACAATCTCCTTAGATGTAGAACCTCACAATTTTTTTAAAGGCTTATTTTGTGATGTTAGCTTTCTCTTCATAAGACAGGTCCAACAATCTTTATGTTTGTAAATATGATGGTGGCAGTCAAATAAAAAGGAAAACATTTTACTGTAATTTAGAGAATTATATGCATAACTACTTTTTAGAATTCAGATTTTCTTAAAAGTGAATACTATTTTCTCAGGCCTGTTTCTCCCCTGGGCAGCTAACTAGTGCAGCAGGTAGGGTTCCAGGCCTGCAGTCAGGAAGATTCCTCTTTGTGAGTTCAAATCTGGTACTTAGTAGCTATGTGACCTTGAGCAAATTACTTAACCATGTTTGCCTCAGTTTCCTTATTTGTAAAATGAACTGGAGAAGGAAATGGCAAACCACTCCACTATCTTTGCCCAGAAAACCCCAAGCGGGATCATGAAGAATCAAACATGACTGAAATGACTAAACAAATTTCTCCCCTAACATGATTGATTATGTGAGTTCAGTTATTAAGGAAGACAATGTAATTTTAAAATTCTCCAGTAAAGGAACTGGAAGCAGTCTCAAAAATCATCTGACCCAGTCCATATGCTCTTGAGTGGCTAGGTGTCTTAAGTCACCAGTGGCTTCATCTATAAGGTAATCACTAAGCCAATTCTTTTGTAACCCCTACTCAAATCATCTATTTCCATCCCTATGATCATGTTTGCTACTCTTTTCTGAAACCTGTCACACCTATAACAAAGTAAGCAACCCAAACAAACTCATCTGTTAGAAGTCCAACAGATACAAATCAGACAGAAAGATGGCTTTTGAATGCATTTTACATATATGTGAATATACACACATGCTCACATATATACATACATGTACACACATAAACATATATACACACTATATATACACATGTGTGCACACACACACATATATACATACACATATATTGCGTTCTGATTGCATTTCCTTCATTACAGACCACAAGTCTTTAGATTTAACATTTAGATTTAACCTGTTATTATAGGTTGTCACACTGAGTTAGGGATAGAAGGATGTGTCAGGATATAAGTCTGGGGTACAGTTTTAAAGCAGTGAAATGAAAATTACCTTCCCATTTGGCAGTGAGCTCTTTCTAAGGCCTCCTGACTTGTGCAGTAGATGACGATATAAGTGGTCGCAATATGAGCAATGGTTTATACTGACCTCTGAAGAATTCTCTAAATGACTGGTGATATATTGCTGCTTTGATGATGGAAGGATGTGTATCCTGAATCTTGAGCTATTATCCATAGAGGCTAAGCATGTGTAGAAGATAGTTAAGTAAGATGTATTAACTATACCAAATCAGAATTTGAAATGCTGTGCTTTTTATTTTTTTCATCCCCTTAAACATACAAGATATGAGATCTTTTGGGAAGATTCTTTGTAATGATCAGCATTGCATAAATATTTTTCACCTTATTATGGAACAAATTTTCTGCAGAATGTGGATACCGAACATCCATTGAGTGAAAGTCACTCTGGACATACACTTCAATTACTTTTATTAGCTTTAGCCAGCTTATCTTCCCTTCCTAGAAAGCTGCTCCTAATAATTCGTCCTTAATGATTTTCCACTCTGGGCTCCAGAATGTGTGGCCACTCCAAATCCTCCTGTCAACAAATGCCAGAGACAGCAATTCAGTGCAGGAGAGAGAATGAATGCTTATCACCATGATGGCAGCATCAGCTTTCCCCTCACTACGCCTTGGTGGTTTTTTTTTTGTTTGTTTTAAGTGAACCATGGGAAATTTGTTTATATGTTAAGGGAAGAATCTGCTGCATAACTGGGATTTTATCACGAAAGTAAAGACCATGAGGGCACACACACTTTGTTTTGGGTATAATTGTTGTATTAGAATATATAGGAATTCTTATATCCAAGACAAAATCAACTGGGAGCCAGCACAAAGACATATAGACCATAGACAATTGTGGTGGGAGAGGGAGTAGCTCACCTTCCAGAAAGATTGGCCAATCCCCAACCATTTAAAACCCAGGAGGCACAGAAGTACCTATGATGAAAAATGCTCTTCACCTCCAGAGAAAGAACTGATAGAGTTTGAATGTAGATCAAAGCATACTTTTCAAACTTTCTTTACTTTTCTTGTTTTTTTTTTCCTACAACATGACTAATATGGAAATATTTTGCACAACTGCATATGCATAACCTGTAACAAATCCCTTGGCGTCTCAATGGTGGGTGGGGAGGAGGAAGGAAGGGAGAAGGGGAGGGAATGAATTTGGAACTCAGAATTTTTGGAAAATATTTAAAAATATTTTTGTATGTAATTATAAAAAATAAAATATTAAAAAAGAGAAGGCTAAACTTTTAAGCATCGTTTTTTTATTCAGTCTACCTTTTATTTAATGAGCATTTATTAAGTAGTAACTGAGCAAGGCACAGAGCAAGGTGTTGGATAGTAGGAATTTAGTAATAAAGTATATCATAATTTCTCATTCAATTATATTCTATTTTTCTTATCTTTATGATAATTTTATTGAGACAATTTTGTCAAATAAATGGAGCTTTAATTTTAACCTCAAAGTAAAATGAGCAGAGAAATTTGTATACTAGTTTGGTCAAAAATACTTAAATTTTTACTCCTTGTGAATGATTCAACAGCCTGGTCTACAGGGAAGTTTTATAATGTGCCTTTCAGCCAAAAGCATTATATTCTTTTCAAAGAGATGCCTGGTCACATAATTCTAATAATTGTTAAAATCAATACTGATTTTTCCAAGAATATGAATATCAAAGGTAGTTCTTGCACTTTTTTTACACTATACATAAAGCTTGACATTTCCAATCTGTAAGCATACTGTTTCCTAAAAGTATGCTGAATTCAAGATTGTGTAGCACTGAACACATATGAAATGTATTTCATAATATAAAGATGGAGTAGTTGATAACATCAACTATGTACCATGAGATAAGAAGAATGGAATCTTTGTCATGAGTTTTTAGTTACTGCTTAGATTTTCTTGGAACAGAGAAGAATGTATTAGGATCTCCTGTTCTGACTGTGCAAAGCTATTTTCATTATCATTTATAGCATCATGGGGAGTTGCGTTATCGATCCCAGGCTCATGTCTTGGATAGTATGCAGAGAAACTAGCACTTAAAATAAAAAAGTAAGCTATTTATTATTCTTTCCTATTGAGAATTGAAAAAAATATATAAACTTACAGCAGGTCAGTTTGCTTTTATATAATCTTGTTTGATTTTTAAGTAATCACAGAAAAATCTTTAGAGAAGTTGGAGCCATATTTTTTTTCCTGGCAAGACTGATTGCAATAACTTCTTTTGTAGCCACCTTATCCAAAGGTTCCATCCAAATTAAAAAAAGGTCATTGTGTTCTTATTGACTGAATTCAGTGTATGATTTCTTTCATTCAGGTATTTGAGATTATTAGTTTTGATATTGACTAATCAATCAACAAACATTTAAGCACCTACTGTGTGGGGGGAGATGCATCTAAAAAGAATGAAATGATACTAAATCACTTGTATTTGTAAAAATTACTCAATTCCTGAGAACATGAATTCAGCTCTTATCTGATTAATAATCTTTTGTAATTAAAAGACACCACAGAATCGGTAATCCAATTTTCAACACTAAAGCAACTTTAAAACCAGGATGACCTGGGTTCAGTTCTGACTCTGACTCATACTGGCAAGTCACTTAACTTCTCAAAGGCTCTAGAAAACTCTCATAAAACTGTAAGTCAGAAATACAATGCCAATTTGCATTGGTAGAGTCATTTTCCACTTCTGGGAGTTACTTACATCAGTGACAGATCCAGTCTCTGTCTTTACTACCATTAATTGCATTGACATAGCGAGCTTACCATGAGGAAAACTTGATGTTGTAGATGAGTAAACTTCTGCAATTTATAGTCTTAGGCAGTTACTTGAGGGCAATGAAAGGTTAATTGATTTGCCCAGGCACAGGGGTGGGGAACCTGAGGCCTGGAGGCCACATGTGGCCTTCTGGGTCCTTGGGTACAGTCTTTTGACTGAATCCAAGTTTTACAGAACAAATCCTTTCTAATTATAGTGAATAAAACAATCCCTGTGGGCAAGGAGCTTCCGTTCTCATATCCCCAACAACTGGTCATCAAGTCTCCTTTTGAAGACTTTTAGTGAAGGAGAACCCATTACCAGTCCATTTCACCTTGGGATAGCTGTGATTGTTTGCTTGTTTGTTTGGTTTTTTTTGCATTAAATGAGGCTAAATTTGTCTCTATAGTCGATGCCTGTTGCTCCTAGTTATTTTCTCTGTAGCCAAGAAAAATAATCCTAATACAGCTTCTATATTTTGACTCTTCAAATACTTGAAGACAGCTATAATGTACCTCATCCCCAAGTTGTCTTGTTTTCAAAATTTTTGTTCTTCAATGGTGTCTGACTCTTTGTCACCCATTGGACCTCTGTCTATTTCTTTCTTGAAAAAGATACTGGAATGGTTTGTCATTTCCTTCTCTAGTGTGCAACAGAAGTTAAGTAACTTGACCAAGGACACACAGCTAAGAAGTTTCTGAAGTTGGATTTGAACTCAGGTCTTCCTGACTCATATGAAAAGTTAAAATCTATTGCTCAGAAATTTCTGCCCTGTAAGAACGATTTTGGAGAGTTGGGCTTCCACAGCAGGATAAGAAATTCCAAGATCTTGTGGATAGTCCCTCAACTAATCAGAAAGTATAGCAAACAACTAGTTCCTTAAGAAAGAGCCCTGGAGGCTAAACCTGTTGCAACTCGCAGGTTCAAGGACTGAGCTTTCCCAGGGCAAAGGCTTTTCTCCACTATGCTTGCTTAATTAGCTTGTTGAATATTAACCGATATACCCCAAGGGTGGAGATAGCCACATTTTTGAACATGGGACCCATGAAGTGGGTGGAGTTAACATAACATGGATAAACATGCAATAGGCTGTCCAGGAAGGGTGTAACTCAGATGAACCAGACCAATAGTAGCCCTGATGGGTGTAGTATATTTCTTACTAATGGTTTAAAAGTTGATTCTGGGGCAGCTAGGTGGTGCAGTGGATAGAGCACTGGCCCTGAAGTCAGGAGGACCTGAGTTCAAATCCGGCCTCAGACCAAATACTTGACATGTACTAGCTGTGTGATCCTGGGCAAGTCACTTAATCCCAATTGCCTAAAAGAAAAAAAAAAGTTGATTCTACCACTGACCAGTGCCCATGGGCTCCTAGGGTGCACTGTGCTTACTTCTCTTATGAGAAGTGTAATAAAGGCTTTCCTTCACTCACTCACTGTAGTAGATTTTTATTTCAGATTTTTCTAACATGCCCTTTGTATCTACTTCTGCTCTCATGGTTAAACAAAACATGTCTAATCCCCTTTCCCCATGACAGTTCTTCAACTTGCAGAACACAATAATCATCTGCTCTATGTGTATCTTCACTTTTCCAGACTAAATGTCTCCAATTCCTTCAGCAGATACTTATATAGGATGATTGCAAAAGCCCTCACCTTCCTGGTTGATATCTCTGGAATAGTCCTTCCTCAAAAGGACTTCCTAAAGTTCTAAAGTATCCTTCCTAAAAAGTAATATCTAGAACTCAGCACAGTGTTCATATATGATGTCCATGGCTTTGGTAGTACTTAATTGTAATATCAGCTATTATTTATATAGCCCTTTAAGGCAGGGATAGAATCAAAAAGGAAGCCAACTATATTGAAACACAGTTATCAAAATACCAATTTAAAAAGCTCACAAATTTCAAGTACTGCTTTAAGGTTTACATATGTTATCTCATTTAGTCTTCTCAATATTTTAGCAAGTAGGTTCTATTATTATGATGAGGAAACTTTATATTATATATGTGTGTGTATATCTGTATCTATATAAATACAAACACACACACACATATATATATATATACATATATGTATATATTACAGATGAAGAAACTGACACAGAGATTGGTTGTTACTTGTCAAAGGTTATAGAGCTAGTAAGCATCTGAGATGGGATTTAAGTTTGTCTTCTTGATTTCAAGTCCAATGCTGTCTACTACACCATCTAGCTGCCTAATTCACTTGGCAGTTCATTGGGTAGGATGATGGATATTACCAACCCAATAATATGGTAAGTGTTATAAGGTGTTGGCAGCTCTCTACTTTTATAGTGGCCTGGTTGGCAGCTGATTCAGTTCAGCTTAACAAGCATTTAAAAAATAACATATATTAATTTATGAGAGAACATTGAAACACATTGACTTAAAACACAATGAAGCCATTACACAAGTTTTGATTTTTATAGAGATGAATGTTAGAGAGGAAAGAAGTCATGAAAGTTTAGTTTTCATATTTACAAAGGCACACTAAGCAAATATTGCACTGTCTTGTCATTAGAGATAACTGTTTATCAAGTACCTCATAAATTATCTTCATTTTCACTCTTTCCTTTTCTGTAGTAATTCTCAAGACACAAAATTATATCTGTTTCTTCCTTATTGTGTGGTGACAGACAATTGCTGCACAGCTCACAAGGCATTTATGTGTATATATCTTGGCTTCAATTATTTAATTCTCCCCTGGACAGCTTCAGCAAATGCTTAGTAAGTAGCTATTATATTGAGCAGTGTGCTAGGCACCATGGATACAGAAACAAAAAAAAAATAACCTTCCCTCATGGAGTTTATGTTCAGTTATGGGCAGAGAGGGCAGTGGGAATGTGTTTGTTGAAATAAATACTTTTAAAATGTTATTGGAAGATGGGACAGATGGGGGTTGGAATGGAGAATCAGAAGGTTTTTTAGGCTTCACTTTACTTTCTGTTTTTCTTGTCTAGTATGACAAGAGTAGGATTTTTTTTTAAAGTTTCACTTATGTGTTTTGCTTCTACATTAAAAACATTTACAGATCACTCCAACTTTGTGAGAGTTAAGTAGTTAAGTAAAATTATAATATAAAATTATAATTTAGACTTCATCTGAAATTGCATGTAACATTTTACATCTGTAGCATGCCCATCTTTATATTTCAGGATTAAAAGAAATCTTTTTTTTTCCTCCTTCCCACCCCTCCCCACTGGAAAAAATATTTCTTTTAATAACTATGTGTACCCAAGCAATCCAAAGTAGGGACTTTCCTGTCTCTCCTTGCCAGGGGGCTTGCTAACCAAAGCCAGTGTTCCCGGCACCTGCACCTCCCTCTTTTCTTCTCCTCTCCTTGGTTTTTCTGTCATTAAATCCTGTCTCCAGGAACATTTAGTTCGATGTTTATAAATGGTATATCCAAATCAGGAAAAACAATGGTGACCAGATGTGCTATGTTTTTCAGGCTCATTGCAGGGATTATTTCTTTTTAAGTACCTTCCATAAAATCATAAAATCACTGAGTTGAGAAGGGCCACCACGAGCATCCTTTCCAAGATATAACCCCTCTCATACCACAAAATTGGTCATTTAACCTTTCTTTGAAAACTTCAGTTAAGGAGAACTCCCTAGTTCCCCAAACAACCTATTGCCCAGTTGGATACTTCTAATCATTAGGACATTTTCCTTTACATCAAGACTACTTGTGCTTCTTTAGCAACTCCTAGCTTTCTCTTTGAAATCTTGGCCATTGATGAGTAGTGAGTTGCATGTTCTATTGTGGATTCTCTAAATTTATATCTCATAGTCATAATTTGGAAAAGAGTAGAATCAATTAGGAAAAACTAACCCCAGAAACTGCATTAATGGATTGGTTTGACTCTTAACAATGTAATTCCAATTTTCTGTTCGCTTTTGGAAATTTTATGGTTTAGGATATTAGGGAATTTTTTAAATGAAGATTCTAGAAATTAGGAAGCCACGTTGACCACTTCATCTGCATTTACCTTTGGTTCACTATAGCAACTAAATTGTTACTCAATAAAAATTCAAGAAGGTAGGCCTTGATGTGGCAGCACTCTAGTGAAGCATTGTACTTCTTTTGTGCAACTAATAAGCATTTCTTTCTTTAATGAAATATTCTTTCAGAGCGAAATATCTATGGAAAAGAAATTCACATAGATACAGAAGAAAATTATTTTGCTAATCCATTATCTAATTTTATATTATAGAAAATGCTTTTAGGATGCAAATTATGTCAGTATTTTTCCTACTAAATGAATATTATTGTAGACAAATAGTACATTAGGATTTTTTTTTATACAACAACCCATCCAAAGCAGAAGCTGACTAAAATAAATAGGGATTGAAACCTTTGAAATTTACACAATGATATTTTCAAGTCCATATAACTTGCAGATTGTGAGTCTAATTAAAAAAAATCATGACTTTAGAAATGTATACATTGGCAGAACTGTTTATTAACTCAAAATTTTCAAGAATGTCCATAAAATGAAGTTTCCTTAATCTGTGAACAAATTTATTTTGTATTTTAGATTCAATAAAAGCTAATTTGATTTTTCATTATCTGGAGCTCCCTTGATAGCCTTGTAATGATCCCAAACATTGGGTTCTAGTGATCTATGTCTAGAATCCCATTCCAATATATGACTCCACCCAGCTTATCTGAAGGCCTGGATTTTATCTTATACAAATGAATAAATGAATGAAAAAAATCACAGAATAGCAGCCCTTTGCCAAGCTCTGTACTAAGTCCTAGAGATACAAATATAAAAATTATATAGTTCCTGTCCTCATAGAGCTTACATTCTAATGGGCAGGGGGGAGACCACACATATACGAAAGTAGTTGCTTTGGAGGGATACTTTCATCTGGAATGTCACAGGGGATGGTGAGTGGAGAGAGTCACAGGAGAGTTGATTCGCATGGCATTTCCAGTAACAATGACAGGATTTATTTGATTATCTTTTCCAGATGATGTATAATGGCAGGGCAGATAAGAAGATGGTGGTTGGGCATGACTGGGGGATCATTGGGTATAATGGGTCAAATGAATTTATATTCACACACATTCATGCATCAGTAGAGTTCCTAAGGTAGGAGTTTATAGTGGATTGGATTGTCTCCCATGATATAATCTCCTGAGGACAAAAAGTGGCAAGGTGATTGGCAAGACAATATCTTAGGATGACAGAAAGTTCTGAGGAATATTGGGGATATATTGTTGGACATTTGAATTTGTCCTCAAATATTCCCTAATCTGGATGTGGATGTGGACCCCAGGGCAGGAATTCAAAACTAAGTGGATTAAATATTCTACTTCATATTAAATTTTTAAAAGAAAATAATGATATTGGAAAATAAACCATGATATATTACCTATCAATCATAATCATAATCATTATCATTATCAACACTAGCATTTCTATAGCACTTTAAAGTTTGCAAAGTGCTATCTATACGTGTTATTTCATTTGATCCTCACAACAACTTATATGGTAGGTGTTATTCTTACCTCCATCATATAGATAAGGAAATAGAATAAGAGAGGTTAAATGGCTACCTATTGACACACAGCTGTGATAGAGAGGATTTTAATTCATATCTTCCTGGTTCTAAGTCCAACACTCTATCCATTGTGCAATCCAGCTGGCTTTAGTGTTTCACTGGTGCACCTTCCTTCCTTGCTTTCTTGATTGCTTCCACCTTTCCCTTCCCTTCCCCACTCTCTTTTTTCTTCCTTTCCTTCCTTCTTTCTCTCTCTCTTTCTCTGTCTCTCTTATTCACTCATTCAGAAACATCAGTAGTATCATTGCTAGATCAAAGGGCATCTGCTTTGGGGGTATAATTCCAACTTGATGGTCATGCCACATCATTGGTCCACCAACAGTGTGCATCAGCCTACTTTCCTCCCATAGCCTCTCTGTTTTATGTCATCTTTGCCAATCTGATGAGTGAGAGGGTGAACTTCAGAGTCATTCTAATTTGTATTTATTTCATTATCAGTGATATGGAGCATCTTTTCCCATGTAATTGCTGGTATTTTGCCATTCTTCTTTTGAAAATTGTCTTTTCTTATTCTTTGACCAGTTGTCTTTAATAGAATGGCTTCCCCCACTCACATTCATGCCAACTCCCTGTATATTTTGAATGTCATTTTTCACTATAATTACTGCAAAAAATGTTTCCACTTAACTGTTTCTCTGCTAATTCTGGCTTTATTGATTATGTTTATGCAAAAGTTTAGCAATTTAATGTGATCTATATTGCTTATTTTTTATCTCCAATGGCCCTCTCTATCCCTTGTTTGGTCAAGAACTCTTCCTTTATCCGTAGTTGTGAAATAAATCTTTCCTCCCTTAGTAAATTGCATGATACTTTTTGTACCTAGGCTGTATATCCACTTGGAGATTGTTTTAACATGTAGAAGCTTATTTCTCACATGTTTTCCAATTCTCCTGGCAGTTTTCATCAAATAGTAAGTCTTTATCCCAGTGGTTGGTGTCCTTGAATTTATTGAACACTAGGCCGTTATGTTCATTTGCTTATAGATCTTGTGTACCTAATGTGTTCCATTGATGTAGTCTTCAATTTTTAAACCAGTACCAAATTGTTTAGATGACTACTGTTTTGTAGTATGTCATGTAAAAGATGGTACTGTATGACACTTCTTTCTTCCCATATTTTTTCATTATTTCCCTTGAAAGTCTTGATATTTTGTTCTTCCACATGAATTTTGTTATTATTCTGTCTAGCTCTATAAAGTGCTCTTTTGGTAGTTTGATAGAGCACTAAATCTGAAAATTAATGTACTTTTTATTGGCCTTGCCCAACCATGAGCAATTAGTTCTTGTCTATTTATTTGTCTTTTTTATATTTATGAAGATTGCTTGGTACTAGTATTTATATAATTTCTATATCTGTCTTTATAAGATGGACTCTCAGTTATTTTGTACATTCTATAACTATTTTGGATAGAATTTTTTCCTCTTCTGGGTTTGGTTGGTAATATATAGCTAGGCTCATGTTTTTATTTATTTTATTTCCTGATACTTTACTACATTTTACATGATTGTGAAGCTCTCAATTATTGGAATGTTGACAATAATTTAAAGAAAGAATGTGGCTTTCAGAGTATTTTTAAGTTTTGCATACTTCCTTTATGTATGTCTTTCACTGGTTTTAACTTCTAGTTCAAGAGACAAATGTATTCATTGTACTATCTGGAAATCCTTGTCAATTAGCATTTTACAATTTTTTAAAATTTTACTATTCTTATATGTTAATATTACATCATCACATTTTATGGGACATTTTAAAGTTTGCAAAACTCTTTGCATAGATTAACCCCTATTTCTCAAATTAACCATGTGAGTTAGGTGCTACTATTATCCTCATTTTACAGTTAAGTATACTGAACCTCAGGTAAGTATTGACTTGCCCAACTAGTAAATATCTAAGGCAATATTTGAGATCAGGTTTTCCTTAGTCCTACTTCAGTTCTCTATCTACTATTCCATGTTGACTTCACCAGATTATTCATTATTTTACATTTAGAATATATTGTAATACATAACAGTCAATGGGACATAGTGGAAAGACCTCTGGATTTTGACTCAGAAACATAAATTCACATACCAACTCTACCACTTAGTATTTGGGCAATACACACAACAGATTCTCTATGCTGCAGTTTAATCTGTAAGATAAATGAAAGTTGGATTAGTTGATATCTAAGGTGCCTTCTAGCTCTGTGTATATGATTCTGTGATGATCCCCTTTGTGGAGACAGACTGCAAAGTAAAACTCATCTCATCCTTCTTTAATCTCTCCTTGAGCTTTTTCTTTAGGCGCTTCGCCCCCAGGTATCTAATGCAGATCCTTCTTTGAGCATGGTCCTCAAAGAATGGTCTATACACAGAAAGTAGACCCCAAATGAGGGAACGTTGCCTTCTATTCAATTTAATGAATATTTATTAAACATTTATTAAGTCAAACACACTGATAAAAAATAAATCTGTGTTCTGTTGGATAAGTTTTTTTTTTAAAAAAATACATCACCTTTTTCTGTTGACAGACTTTTTAAAACATCTTCTCAGCAGCCCTGGTTTCCTTCAAAACAGCCCAGGTACAACATTCTATGTTTTCTGATCTCTCCAGCTTCTGGTGGCATTCCTGCTTCCCTTCCCAAATTATCTTGTACTAATTTGGTATGTATTTTTAGTTTTTAATGTGCACTTAAATCCCCTCTCATTCCTAATAGAATGAAAGTTCATTAAAGGCGGAAATTATTTCATTTTTGTCTTTGTATCCTTAATACCTAGAGTATGGTGCTCAGCACTTAGTATGCACTAAATAAGGTCTTGTTGATGGATTAATTGATCAGGAGCTCACTTAAACTCTCTTATTTCTGTGTTCAAAGCTTGTGGACCTTTAGATATCAGTTTTTTAATGTTTTACTAAGGTAAAAATGGACACAGTGATTTTTGTTGATCAAAATATAGGAGTTCCATCTTTTAAGAAATGACTGAGATGCAGCATGCCGTAATTGGTAGAATTCAGACTTAAAGCCAGGAAGATCTGGATTTAAGTCCTCGCTCTGATACATATTATTTGTGTGAATGTGGGCAAGTTATATTAACCTCTCAGTCCCTAGGCAGCTCTCTGAGATGATATGTTGTGGAGGAATTGTTGATCTGTATCCATGGAGACAGCATCCACAGTAAAATTTCATTCATACCAATGAAACCATGGGTATTGGACCCAACAACTTATTGTAAAAAATCAGACATACAGACAAGAAGCGCGGTGCTGAAACTACGGTATTAAATTTAATATATACTTTAAAAATAAACTGTTTTTATAGAGATTCATGGTGTCATACAGTTTTCTTTTTCTATCCTCTGCTAGGAAATGCTCATGTTTGTCAACTTTATAATAATAAAAAAGAATTTTTGTTAACCTCACAAACAGAGTTGATCCAGAAAGTCTTATAGAGTCCTCCAGTTTTGTGATTTGGTTTGGTTATGTGAAACTCAATTACAATTTTCTTATGCTGGCTTTCTTGTCTATGAAAATTTCTTAATGTATTTTAAAAGGAATCAAGGCATTACATTGTTAAAATTATTATTCCCATTTGATTTGATAACTTCACTCTGTGTATATCTTGATGAAAATCATTGTTCTAGTCTATAAATTCTCATAAAACTAGAGGACAATGGTAAAATGCTAGTTTCAGTCTGGTATTTTGCAGATTTTCAAAATAATACGTACATTGTGGATGTGGAAGAAACATTCACTCAGTAAGTAACCTCAGATTTTTAGAACAGGACACATGTTAATAAGGATGTGATAAGTCTTAGAATATAAAACTCAACTATATAGTGAAGCTAATAAACTTTGTAAAAAAAAAAGATTGATGGAATACTTTTAGATTCCTAGTACATTTTTAGATAAACAACCAGATCTAAATGTAAAAAAAATCCATTTCAGAGCAGTAAGATTAGCCTGAAAACCTGCTTTAGGCCTAGAGATGAGGCCTTTCTCTTTGATCTGGTTGGTCTGTAGGTCTGAGAGTTAGTGGAGGAGGGAACAAACACACAAAGAGCTTGGCTGCAATTGATGTGTATACTTGGCGCATCAGGGAATAAGCCGAGTAGTGCCTGCCAGGGAAGTTATTGCTCAGTCAAAATTGTTAATAAACAGAATTTAAAGAAAACCGAGGCTAGAATCTTCAAAGAAAATAGGGCTTGATCAACATGATCAATTTCTAAAAAATGAATTTGAAATAAAAATGAAGACTGGACTTGTGTTCCAAATGAAAGTCAGCACTAGTGCATCTGAATTTATTAGAACAGAAATGAATTTACTTGTACATATCAGGATCAGTTCAGAGTGTTGTCCAATAAATTATAATCCATTCAAACAATTTCCTAGTGGATAGTGGTATGATCTCCTAAAAACAGATTAAAACAGTCATTCATGCTAAATATAGTGAATGTCCAATCAATGTCCTTTGAGGAAGAAAAAAGGGTAAAGGAGGGTTCAAAGATTTAATTATGTCATTTTGCTTGCTAGATGGCCTTTGAAATCTCAGCTAACTCTGAGATTGTCTGATTCCAAATAGATGTCATTTAAGACAGTTAATGTTTCTGCCCATATCCATGGAGGTCAGCACCCCATCTTTCGTAGAATATAATCTCTTTAAGGGCAGTGACTGAACCATTTTTTGTCTTTGAATCTCCCACACATAGCACAATGCCTAGCACATGGTGGGGACTTTTTATACATGCTTGTTTATCAATAGATGAATAATTAAAATTCACAAATGGTTCACAATTACATTTTAGCCAAAAGCTTCAGTTATACTTTCCCATTACCCATTTATTCATTTGTTTATTTTACCTAAGCTGTTAGGTAACAAAATGTAGTATATGAATTTCGCTTCTTGGGGCTGAGTTCCTTAGCCTTATTAATAATAGAAAAGGAAAGGTCGCTTTGTCCCTAAAAGCAGGAGAGAGACAAGAAGTAAAGAACCAGGACAGCCCAGTTGTGTACTTGATCACTCTGGAATGGTATAAAAATCAGAAATGTTTATAAATCCTTAAAACAAATAACAGTAGTTCACACTTACATAGTTTTTTTTGTTTTGTTTTGTTTTGGTTTTGGTTTATAGTGGCTAAATAATTCATTACTAAACCTGTTGGTGATGAGTTTTTCTGTGCTTAGCTGGGCTTGATGATCTGAATATAATCACTTTTTGACCTGGACCATGTACAAAACCTTTCCAATATGGTAGATTCTGTCAGAGCCTGCACTCCATTGCCTAAAGTCACTTGATAGTCATCAGGATAGGAAAGGGCACGGATGGGTGGCAAATAGCCACATTAATAAGTTCAAAAGTCCATCAAATTGATAATGTTATAAAGTATCTTTCCTTTGAGGTAACTAGTACAAGTATGACTTATTCCATTTTATAGATGGAGAAAGTGAGGCTGTAAGTAGTAACATGATATTTTTGCTACAAAGTAAATAGCAGATTTAGTATTTGAACCCAGGTTTGACTTTATATCCATCATTCCTTCCATTGTATTAACTGACCTCATTGGACCATAGTCAGAAGACTTGAGTGAATGCTAGTTGTGCATCTGTAGTTACTAGCTGTGTGACCTTGGGCAAGTCACCTCAATCACTCAACAAACGTTTCTTTTAGTACCCATTATGAGACCTGTAATAGCACCCAAATATATAAAGACAAAAAATACCCACTTCTATGAGCTTTAGTTTCTGCATCCATTAAAATGAAGGATTTCAACACGATGGATTGGAGATGTGGGAAGTTCTCATTCTTCTGTCCCTTGAAAAGCAATGTAATTGCAAATACTGTTGTTTTGGTTGATTTAGATATTACATTATTAATAAAGGATTTCAAACTGGTCATTGATTTTCTTTAGCATAATTCAAAAACTCAAAAGCTCTGTGTATGGAAATTAAAGTTTACCATGTGGCTGGCGAAAAGAATGGAGGTTGCCTTTTAAAAATTAGTTTCAGTATCTGTTATATTAGTAGAAAAGCTTTATAGAATCATAGATTCTTAGAGTTGGAAGGGACTTTAAAAGTCTATTTCAACTCTTGCCTGGAGCAGATATCATAGCCATGAATGAATGAACGAATGGAAAAATCATTAAGAGATGACCATATGATGGGCAGTGTACTAAGTGCTGGGAAGAGAAATACAGGGAAGTAAGGCAATCCCCGCCCTCAAGGAGTTTACATTCTAATGAGGAAATGGAATATTGGGGAATGGTGGCTGCAGGGGAAAGAAAGTCAGAGGGAATGGTGATTGGAGTCCCAGGCCAATGGTTGACATATACTTTCCGAGAATGGTAGGGCTGATTTGATTACTGTTCTCAGCTAAAGTTGGAAAGGGGAGAAGAGTTAAGCACACTGTGAAATGGAGATATTGAGTAAGTGGAATGGGGATGCCAAGACAGGGAAAGATAAGGTGATTGAATATTCCCTCACTCTTTGGAACCTAAGATTACAAATGTGGGAATCACTGTTCTAGAAATGAGTCAGAGGTGGAGGCTGGAAAGCAAGAGCAGGCAAGATGGCTTGGAAATGGACAGAAAGTACTTCTCCAGATCTTGCTTGAAGACATTTAAAGATGAGGCAATTAAGAGAATTTATTTCAATTTGCTGACAATGATGATAACTTGTTTATATGATTTTTTTAAGATTTGCGAAGCACTTGATACACATTCTCTCATTTCATTCATCCAATAACCTTAGGAGGTAGATACTCCTCAGCTCCATTTTACAGATGAAAAATCTGAAGCTCACAGAGGAAAAAAGGGAATGCTTGGGCCACACAGCTAGAAGTGATTTAAGTGGGATCCCAACCCAAGTCTTCCTGATTTCACATCCTTTACTTTTCCCACTTCTCCATGCTTACCTCTGTTGCAATTTCTAAGGTACAAATAATTCAAAACACTATGCTGAAATTTCCTGACATACACAATGAATAGTAAATGAGACAATAATGAATCCCTTGTACTGGGTCAGCACTTAATAAAGATTGTTGAATTGCATTGAAATAAGGTACGAGGTAAAGTGTAATGTACTAATGTATACATACATTCAAATCAAGTTTCAGAAACTTGACTTTAATTTGTATCTTAATAATATGTATTCAGACCCATTCCATTCTAATTGCCTGAAAAAACAAAAGTACATTTTCATGAAAAAAAAATTTTTTTTTGTCATTGCACATGGAAATGGAGTGGTTTCAAGAACAAGGTAGAATCTGGGCTTTTATATTGTTCCTATTTGGGGAATAGGAACTTCTCCATTCAGCTATTAGTGAGCAGCATGAGTTTATTATAATTACAAAAGAAATGAACCTGGAAAATAGCACATCTAGTCAGCAATGTTTTTCCCCCTGATTTTCATGTTCCATTTATAAAAGTTCTGCTTGATATTCTTGGAGAAAAAAAATGAAAAATATATTTCCTGAACTCACTAGACCTATGAGATGGCTGTACAGGAGCTTGATTGTCAGGCAGAAAAAGCAATTATATATGGTCCTGTGACAAAATGTAAAGGGGCTTTGAACAGTATCCTCCTAGAAATTTGACATAATCTCTAATTATTCAGTAATAATGAATAATATTCCTAATAGAAATAAAGTTGTATATTACTCAGGTTTCTTTAGGAGACCAAACCACAAGCAGTAACTAATATTATAGAGAGTAGCTTCAAAATCTGACAAGGCTCAGGGGATGAGCAGAGGTGAATAAAATGAGCTCTAATACAAAATAGTTCATCTGTTCAGAAAGCATCTGCAGCTGAATTCATTCACTGTTCATCCCTAGAGAGAATTTTACAGGTGATGGCAGAGTACAGTGAGGTTACAGATTGGACTACTCACATAATAAACGAAGACAAGAATAATATTAGTTTTGAAACAGTATTCTAAAAGAGATTTAGCCCTGACAAAAGTTACGTGTTAATTTAACTATAAAATATGATGAAAGATATTAAGTGATATTGACCAATATTTGACAGAGACATTGGAGTGTGCATTTGTTTCAACTAAAGACCGAAAGGGGCTAATGTCTACAGGGAAGATCATTTAGGGTATTTAATTAATTAAGGGCCTGCTTATACTCCTATTGTCAAGGTTAATTATTATTTAGTGTGACTGAAATGAGTTACATTAAAGCTTCATTAAAGTCATCAGTTCTCATGAGTAAATGAAAATTGTTTAAATTTCAAAACTATGTTTTTATCTTTCAAACCTTCTGCTTCTTTTTGCTCCCACTTCTACCCTATTAGTCCATATCCTTATTCTTCTTCTGGATGATCACAGTAATTACCTGAGGGGTCTCCTTTGCCTTCAAATTCTAGCTCTGCCATTACCTCCTGTGCGATATTGGACAAGTTAACTTGTGGTGTGCTTGGTAGACTGAACTATGATTTCATTGGTGTAGGGATTTCCCAGTGTAGAAATTCCACCTGCCAATGCAAGTTGGCAACTATGTGACTTGTAATCTTAGAGAGTTGCTTAGAACTCTGGGCAGTTGTGAGACTTGACCATGAGTATCTATCTAGTATGTACAAAGGCAAGATTTAAAGTCGTATTTTCTGACTCCAAGGCTGGGTCTATCTCCATGATCTCCTTACCATTATTTGATGGATAAATTCTGCACTCCTTTGTCTGACATTTAAGCCCCTATACAATTTGGCCCCAACCTGCCTTTACACACATCTCATACTTCTCCCCTTCACATACCCCATGCCTTATTGCTTTGTTTCATTCCTGACTTCCCTCCTTCCTGTTGTTGATTCATTCACTGTTCCCCCCTACCTACAATGACTTTCCTCTTTGGCTCTTTCCATCTGGTGCCCACCCATCTTTTTAAATTTAAATGCTATTTGGTTCATGAAGCCTTCCTTGATTCCCTGAAACCTTGATTCCCTGTACCAAGCAGAACTGATCTCCCCCTCCCTTCTCTAATTCTTGTATTGTGTATCTCATTTCTCATTATGTCTCAATTCTCATACTGTATGTCATATTCTTTCTTGAGTTTCAGTTGTTTGTATATTTATTTACTGGACAGTAAACAACATGTGGGTAGATATTGTCTTATTCTTCTCTGTATCTCCCACAATGCCTCGCTCATATAAGTGTTCAATCACTTTGTTGAAGGGATGCATCTTTCCTTTTACATCAGTGACCAAGGCTTAGTTCATGCTTTCATAACCAAGCTGAGGGTTTTACTTAAATTAAGAAAAGAGTATATTTGACTGAATGAATGGGACTTATTAAACACTTACTATTTGCCAAACTCTATGCTTAGTGCTAGAAATATGCTTGGCAAAGTTAGAAAGTCCATCTTTCAAATGAGAAAAACTGTCTCAAGGAGCTATGCAGCACAGTGGATAAGGTATTGGACTTGGAGAAAAGATCTGAGTTCAAAGCTGGCCTCAGACACTTAATTATGCAAGTTACTTAACCCCTCTGTGCCTCAGTTACTTCAACTGAAAAATGAAGATAATAATTATATCTCTCTCACAAGATTTCTGATATAGATATATTTTTTTCTAATTTTACAATAATTCACAATTCAGTTTCACCAACATTGTGTCATGGGACCTATTCATCTGTAACACCTTCAAAAATTATGAATTTCGTTTTTTGTCATCTTTGTCAATCTGATGAGTGAATGAATGAATGAGGGACAGAGGAAACGGGAAAGGAATCGTGGAACCCAGGAATTCAAACTAATCCTTAAGTCTTTTGGTTGCTTCTTGATCAGAGGGAGGATTGTGTGCTTTGTGACTGCTAGAGCCTTCCCTTCTAAGGTTGCCTTCCATCTACTCTGTATTAACATCTTTCCTCCCATATTAGAATGCAGTCTTCTTGAGGGCAGGGATTGTGTTTGCCTTTATTTGTGCCCTCAGCACTTGCCACAGGGTCTGGCAAATAAGAGTTTAGCAAATGTTTATTTATTGACTAACTGACTGGTCAGAGGGCAAAGAAAAGAAAAGAGAGGGGAAAATAAAGTCAAATTGGGTAGAATATGACAGATACAGCGCTGGTAATCAGTGGCAAAAGTTGCTATCCAGAAGCCATGGATTACTTAACATATGAATAATAGTAACTTTTCCTGTGTCTGGATTAGACGTCTTATCCACCTTGTGGAATATAATCTCTTTGAGGGCAGTGGTTGTGTGTGTGTGTGTGTGTATGTGTGTATGTATGTGTGTGTGTATACGTGTGCACACATATATCACTGTGTGTTTATATCCCCAGTGACTAACACGGTGCATAATAAGTACATAATAAACCTTAAGGTAACTGAATTAATGTGATCCAACCAGGGGAAAACACAGTAGGGCTATCACTCACTTTTAATGAAGCTTCTTTTTGGCTTCTATCTGATGCTATGAGTTTGTCCACTAATAACTAATATTTATATAGGACCTACTATGTACGAAGCAGTATGCTAAGCATTTCCCAATTATCTCATTTGTTCCTTACAACAACCATAGGATGTGGATGCCATTATTATCCATATTTTACAGATGAAGAAACTGAGGCAAACAGAGGTTGAATGACTTCCCAGAGTTACACAGCTAGCTAAATGCAGGCCTAGCACTTTATCCACTGTGCCACCTAGGTATTAAAAAGCCTGCTAAAAGCCCAAGATCTTTATCAGATCAACCACAGTATACCTATAACTGACCCATCTTGGATTTGTGGAGGTGACTTTTTGAAAGTGTTAGACTTTATATTTATCTTTATTAAATTTTATTTTATTCAATTTGGTCCAGTGTCAATTTCTAAGAGTTTTGGATTTCAGTTCTGTTACCAAATATCCTATCTCTCACAGGATCGTATCATCTGCAAATTGAATAAGCATTCCATAGATGCTTTTGTCCAAGTCATTGACAGGCAGAACATAGTCCACCACTGATCTTCTGGGACCCTGTATTTGAAGTACCAATACCAAATTCATTTTTCAAGATTGAAATAAACAGACTCTTTTAGGATGTAAAATTATTTAACTTCTGTCACTAAAGGTGAAGGGGAAGGGGACAATTTCAAACCTTGCCAAGAGTATGCAGATGTCTTGTTACAGCTCTGGGAAATGTAAGCATTTGAAGAAAATGCTATTTGCATGTATTGGAAAGATCACTTCTGTATTACTTATGCAGATTCTCCCAAAGCAATGGTGGAGTCAGATGAAGTCGGCTTTATACTTTCAATGAAAAAAGGAATTTTTTTTTAGTACTTTGACCAATGTAAAATCAAGCCAAAAATAAACAAGGTTTTCTTGAAGATGTTATAAAAATTTAGAATTCAAGCTGGTTGTAAGATCATATCAAAGCGATATATTTTCAAACCTATCTAAAAGGGGAAGTTCAAGCAATTTAACAACTTTTCTTAGCAACACTTAGTTCATTTCCCCCAAATCTCATTTTATTTTCTGCTAGGTTAAAAAAAATCAGCAATAGTGTCACATGATGAGCAAATCAAGATATCCTAAAAACCATATTTAAATGTAAATGAACCAGAAATATAGAGATTGCGTTTCTCTCCCTTTTTCAAAGGCTATGAAATCTAAGTGACAAAATATTTGACAAAATCATTTTTAGATGTTTGTAAAAGAGTCCTTGAGAAAAAATATCTGGTAAAAAACAGCCTATCCTTTTGTCCAGGGCATCCAGGTTAAAGACCAACCACTTCACCCTGCTACTTCTGTTAGGAACTAATATTACTGGGAGCCAATGTTAAAGCATTCTTGTTGTTCATCCTTTATTTTCAAAGAAGACCAATGATATCACAATATTGTAATAAGTGTACAGTGTGTTCTGCTGTGACTGATTAGTCCAACATGAGTTCAGAAGGCACAACCACAGATTGGGCACAAATGATCTATTACATTTAGAGTGGTGGCTCTGGGTTTATGCAGCTTATGTTTCCTTTGTTCCTCTATGATTCTTAGATGTGAAATGAATGCAACATTGAAATGAAGGAAGAGATGTGGGGTAGGAGAACAGAGAGGATTGAATACTACTCTTTTATTTGAGTTGGGAAAGGTGATGGTAAAGACAGACAAAGTAGGGCAACTAGGTGGCGCAGTGGATAGAGAACTGGTCCTGAAGTCAGGAGGACCTGAGTTCAAATCTGGCCTCAGACCAAACACTAGACACTTACTAGCTGTGTGACCCTGGGCAAGTAACTTAACCCCAGTTGCCTAAAAAAAAAAAAAAGACAGACAGACAAAGTAAAAAACATATAGAGACAAACAATCAGTAAAAGAAAACTCAAGGAACCTGGCAAGGTAACAGGTAGGCGGCAGAGTAGGGGTGGGATATCCCGCCTGGGACCAGATTTAATTTAAATAAATCAGAGGCTAAATGCTGATTTTAAGAGAAGATATACATATACATACAACATACAAACATACACGGTTTTAAAGGAAAAAGGACACAACATTAACCATCCTAACCCTAAATGTAAATAGATTAAATTTCCCTATAAAATTAAAGAGCCTGGGGGAAAGACTAAAATAAGAAAGCAAAAACTCTATAAGTTGATTCATGTGAAAATGCATTAAATTATATAGCAATATGTAGAGTGAAAATTAGATGAATTATTCTAGATGGCTTCTGATGTAACCCTAACATATACAAAGTTTGAATTTTGAAAATTGGATAGAAATAAGGAAACTTGAAAATAAGAACACTATAGAACTGACCAATTAGAATTATCAAGAAATAAAGAAATAAAAATAAAATATTAAAAAAAATCATTGGGCAAGGTGATTTTACAGTAGAGAAGAAAAATTTATCAGAGATTGCTCATCAAAATTATATGCGAGCAAAATCAATAACTCTAAGCAAAAAGTGAATAAGTATCTGCAAAACTACAAAATACACAAATAAATAATAGAATACATAAACAATTTAGTTTAAGAAAAAGAAATTAAAGAAGTCATAAATGTATTGCTACAGAGGAAACCACAGCAAAAACAACTCTGAGCCAGGTGTACTTAAGTTAATTATATCAAACATTTAAAGGCAATTAATAGCTATACTGCAACATCTTAATAAAAAGATAAAAGGCACTACATTTGTATAAGACAAACATGGTTCTGACATGCAAACTTGGGAGAAAGATAATTAAAACCAATTTTACTAATGAAGAATGATGCAAAATTTTAAAATTTGTCACAAGTAGACTACAGCAGAATTTCTTGAAAATATTATTATGTGACCAAATTAAATTCATACTAGATTCAAGGATGATTGATATTATGAAAATAATTGTCATAATCAATCATGTAAACAATAAAAATAACAATATATAATTAAGTTGAATGCAGAAAAAACCTTCAAAAACATAAAGTCCTTATTTATCTTAAAAAAACATAAAAATAGTCGTTAAAGGTCCATGTTTGTTGTAAGCATCATGAATTTACAACCAGGAGGTAGCGCAGTTTACAATGAAAAAAAAAACCCTATAATCTTTGTTAATACCAACTGCATTAAAATAAGAAAGTCTCTTGTACTGTCCCTCCTCTGAATATTATTTGACAGAGTTCTCAACATGCTAGCCATAATAATAAGATAAGAGATGATACTGAAGTTATAATCATGGCAAAAAGACAATAAAATTATCATTATTTGCTGATGACACAATGATGTACTTACCAAAGAATTAGTGAAGAAACAAAGTGGGATAATTAATGGTTTCAGCGAAATTGTTTTGTAAAATATTAATCCATAAAATCATCAGCATTTCTGTATAATGTGAATAAAAGCCAGTCTGAGTAGGATTTGGGAGAGTGAGTCCAGAGTTCCCACTTTACAAGTGGAAAATGATAAGAACAAACTCTTTCAAAATGTTACAAAATGCATTAAAAACCTGAGTTAACCTTCTGAAACACATGTAATGGTCACGTAGCAAGTGCAACACACTTATTGCAGAAATAAGGGTAGAAAAATCATTGGAGAGGTATTCACTCCTCCTAGTTGGATACTGGCAATGTAATAAAAATAATAATACTACTCAAATTTATTTTCAGATGCAGAGCTATAAATAACAAATTATCCTGTAGATATTTTATTGAACTAGACACAACAATAGCATTATTCTTTTGGAGGAAAAAAGATCTGGAAGCTCAAGGGAAAGATGAGAAAGAAAGGATGAATGAAGACAAAGCATAACCAGAGCTTTATAAAACAGTAGAAAACAAAATGACCTGGTACCTGCTGCAAAAGGGACAAAAGCATTACTAGAACAAACTAGAAATGCAAGAAACTTAAGCGATGAAAAAACTAGGGGAAGGAAGGTCTCTTTAAGAAATGCTGGGAAAATGGGTAGAAATTAGATGTAGATTAAGAGTTCTGAGTCCATGGACCCTATAGCTTTCAGGGGACTGGTGAACTTGAAAAAAATAAGAACTGTATTTCAGTGTGATTGGTTCCCTTTGGCAATCCTATACCTTTAAAAACGTTAAGTCCAAAACCTTCAGCAGACTGCCAAATTGGCCTATGACACAATAAAATCAAGAAACCAACACTTTATACAACAATAAAATTTTAAAAAGTATGCAAGATCAATATAAAGAGTGACATTTTGAAAAAATATACACAAAGAATGTAGGTCCTCAAATGCAACATGTTGAAAACAGAACTTGCCTTTTCTCCTCTCCCAAACCTACTTCTCTCTCGAACTCCTCTATTTCTGTCTAAGGCACTGTTATCTTTAGACTAATTTTGGCGTCATTCTGAGCCTCTCACTCTTTCCCCACATATCCAATCAGCTGCTAAATCACGTAATTTCTAACAAAGTTCTCCACAGTTCTCCAAAGCTCTCTACAATCCAGCCGATATTTCTACCTTTATTACACATTACATCTCTGCATGTAAACTATGGTCTAGCCAAAATAACCTTGTGACTCTTTATATGCAGCTTTCTGTCTCTCGTATCCATTTTCTGCACTGGCTGTCCTCCATGGTTAACATGCTCTTCACCTCCTTCTCTTAGAAGGAAGATGATTTAAAAGCTACCTTCTAAAAGAAGTCCTTTCTGACTCCACTGCTGATAGAGCCTTCTTAAAATTATCTATATAAATGTACACTCCAAAAGTATAGTGTCACCCACACTATTTTGTGTACACACACAAACACACACATATACACCAACACACATACACTGCCTTCTTCTCATAGATGTGTACTCCTAGAGGGCAGAGTCTATTTTACTCTTGTGTGTATCTTTTTTTATGCCTAGAGGCTTGAGTGGTTTTTGGCTCAGTTAGGTGCTTAATAAAAACTTGTTGATTGAGAGAAGCTACATTTCACAATTTTAGCTAGGAGGAGAATTCTTTAAACAGATGATATAGATCAGAGAAGGTAAAACATAATTTCAATTAAATACAATTCAAATGCTTTTTTATGAATAGAATCAAGGAAGCTAGAACAAGTAGAGAAATCATCAAGTGCTAAAATATCAGAGACGAAAGTTAGCTATTCAAGCTCTATGAGGAAGTGACGCAAACATAGGACGCTAATGTCTTTTCTCCCATAGATGCATCATCAATGGATACAACAAATGGTTTAAAAAATTCAAACTATAAATGAATATTTGGAAACATTTAACTCTCTAATAGAAAGAAAAATGGAAAATAAAACAATTCTCGAGTTTCAACTATACCTTGCAAATAGGGAAAGATAAAAAGGGGAAAAATTCAGTGTCGGAGGAGTGAGGGAAGATAAGTACTTTAACACAGTGTTGGGACTATAAATTTGTCTAACTATTCGGCCTATTGATTTGGAGTCATGCAAAAAAAAGAATTATTTATTCTCTTTGACCCATTTATCACACTACGGGGCGCAGATCTCAAAGAGACAAAATATAGAATTAAAAGGTCTAAATGCACCAATTGGTATATTGCATGACTGTCAATAGAGGGATGGTTGAAAGAACTATGGTTTATCAATATAGTGCAATACAGTGAGCAATAAAAATTATGACTATGATGAATTCAGGGAAATATGGGAAGATCTATATGAACTGATATGGAATGAGGTAAAGAGAACCAAAAGAAGAGTATACAAAATAACTAAAACAAAAATTAAGTGCAAAAATTAAGATCACTGTAAAAGGAAGATGAACTCTCAATAAGAGAAAAAAAACCAAACTATTGATGGTCCTGTAAAAGAGCAGCTGAAACACTGTCTCCTCCTAACAGCAGAGAGTCAGTGGGCTCATAGGGCAGACCGTTCTGTACCCTGTTAGATGTGGCCATTCTATCAAATGTTTTTTTGTAGTGGTTTTACTTTGTTACAAAGGACTACTTTATCTGAAGGGGAGGAGGTTCCCACAAATCACTATAATGTGATGAAAAGGCATCTATAAAAATGTTTTTTGTTTTGGAAAAAAAAGAAGGTAAGAAGACAGAAAGATTATCCCCTTAAACCTTTTACCTTTCTAAACTTCAGAATAACATTTAGGTATACGACAAAAAAAGGTAGACATGTCAAGGAGTTTGCATTTTATTAGGGGACACAACATGTATGTATATAAACATATACATCTCAGCAACTCTCAAATAGCCATCATTTATATAGCACTTTGAGGTTTGTATACTGCTTTACAAAGATCTCATTTCATCCTTACAACAACTCTGAAAGGTAGGTGGTATTGATCCCTCCATTTTACAGATGAGAAAACTGAGGCAGATGAAGAGGTCAAATGCTATGGTCACTCAGTGTCTCAGGCTGGTTTTGAACTCAACTCTTTTTGACTCCGGTTCAGTGCACTTCTCACCTAGTTGCCTAGGGCTCTTGAAGACTACCAAATTGCTGAGGGGCTGTGATCTATATTACACATCAACAAAATCTCAAACTGTTGGAGTATTGAAGATGGTAATTTCTCTATAACAACTTATCTCCATTTTGAGCACATAACATCACTCAGACTTTTTTTTTTCATCGATGTGTTTAGATGGGTGGAATTTCAGTACATATTAAGAACTGCTCTCTTCAAAATTTTGAATGATCTCTTAATTACTAAATTTGACAGCCTTTTGTCTTTGAGCAGTTTTCTAGACTAAGGAATTCATAGGCATCATTATTAGCCAGCTGGAGAATTCTCTTGGTCCTGGAACATGCAGATGGATATATTGGAGAAAGGACCAGTTTATGTCAGGAAATAGAATCTCTAGAGGGTTTGAGTCTACAGAAAATGATGATAACATTCATTCTCTGAATTTGTACATACATACATATGTGTGTATATCTATATCTAATCTCTCTCTTTCTCTCTCTATCACACCTAACATTGAAATTAATAATGCTAGAAGAGCTGAATTCAATTCTGATAGATTTTTCTGTTCATTCCAATTAATAATACAAAGGAATCTTTTTTTTAAATTGATTTCCCATTTGTAGGCATCTTGGATTTATTTTCTCTATTTTTTTCCTTTGAATGACTGAACTTAGAATCATGTATTCAATTAGGGAAAAACTGTACATCCTCATTTTTTGTATTTATAAAAATAAATTTATTTAAAGACTATTAATTATAGGTTTATTTCTTTGAAGAAGACTAGAAATGAAAGACTGTATATTATTTTCATCTACACTAAAGATAAAGACGTTGGGAATCTTGTTCCTTCACTTATTCCTTTGATGACTGAGGGACTATGGGTATGAAAAGTTGTAGATGTTTTCAAAAAATCATTATGTCTGTTGGTTTTACTTAACTTTTTTTTTGTTACAAGGAGAATATCCTTAGGAAAGAGAGAGAGTAAAAGAAGATAGTATCTGGAAATTACTTTGATGTAAGAACAGATTATCCAAGTATACTTCACTTTTAAAAAAAGAAAGGAAGAATTAGCTTTTCCTTTATTTAAAAAAGCTTTATTTTTTTTCACATTTTTGTGTTCACATTACCTTCCCTTTTGATTATATCTCTTCCTCTCCCCTACTTAGTGAACCATCCTTTGTCACAAAAAAAGAATAAGAAAAAGAAAAAAAAAACAGTTCGGCAAAACCAACCAAGAGATCAACCGTGTCTGATATTATATGCACACACGTAATTGCCTAGCTCTGCAAAGCAGGAAGGGGGAGGTGCACTTTCTCAATTCTTCTCCAGGACCAGGTTTCTCCATCATAATTACAAAACATGATGTATAATTGTTCATTGCTGTTCCTTTCATTTACATGTTGTAGCCATTGTATATATTTTTGTTTTTCTGGTTCTGCTTTCAGCATTTCCTCCTATGATGCGAACTGTGAGTTTGTGGTTTTAAGAGACATATTTACCTTTTAAGAATAAATCTGAAACCCTATTTTCTATTTTATCTCCTTTTATGTATCACTCAGCAAAGCAACCTTTACCAATTGATTGACTAAAATTATTTTTTTTTGTTGAGTCTGGGCTAGAAGAAATCATTTTTTTGGTTTAGTGTGTGTGGTGTGGTCGAAAAAGGACGAGTTTATATCCTGCCTCTGACATTTACTAGTTGTGTGATCATAGGCAATTCATTCAACTGCTCTGTGCCTTAGTTCCCTCATCTGTAAAATGGGGTTAGTAATGTCTTAGCTACTTCCTTTTCAGTCCTTTTAGTCTCATTAGAATATACATGTATATATTTAGAGAGAGAAAGCACACTTTGTGTACTTCAAATTAGCCCTCATTATCTAATGAACCAGCCATTTGACAATTTAGATTAAGCAGTGAATATAATAAGAAAAATTAATTTATTCATTCAGACAACAGTTTTGATTTTTTAAAAATGGTATGTATTTGTTTTACTGATTTTTCTGTTTTATTTTAAAATCTTGTTTTTTATGTCTGAGTTGACATATATACATACATTTTCAAATAGTCTCCTGGTAATTCTCAATGGCTTTGAATAATGGAGCATCTTGATGTCAGAAGAATTACAATTACCAATAAACCAGAAGACAATAGAAAGATTTATGAGAGTCAAGAGCAGGTTATACAATGCTTTTATTTTTATTTTTGTCCAAAGTGTGATTTTTCTCAGTGTGGGAATCTCTTAGTATATTTATGGTTCTGGGATGTTAGCTGGGGCACCCAGATGTTAGGGGACCTGTCTAGGATCACAGTGCCAATATGTGTCAGTGGCTGAGTTGGGACTTGTCTTCTGGACTATAGGACTGGTTCTGTATTGCAAAGGTATCTAACATTTTTCGGTGACATGAACCCCCTTGGTAATTTGGGTAAGCCTATGGACACCTTCTCAAAATGCTTTTTTATTGTATCAAATAAAATGCCCAGGATTACAAAGGAAACAATTTATATTAAAATATAGTTATCAAAATTTATTAAAAAATTCATTGGATCCCAGGTTAAAAACATCTTCTCCATCTACTTCCTTATTTGGTCTCATGTACAGTGTTATCAGGATCAGATTATGTACAATATATAGTGAAAATAAAACATTGATTAAAATATACAGGACAAGAAAAAAAGTCTGCTTGCATGTAATGAGACTTAAAAACAATAGGTCATTCTGAGCATTACCTAGATACTTCCAAGATACTCAAAGATAGGAGAAAGACCTCTGGTAGTTGGGGTAGACACTCTATGGAAAAGTGTGTGGGAAAACATGGATATGGAGTGTGTAAGATGAGATTTGGAGAGATTGGGCTCTGCATCAGTAGGAGTATCCGTCCATTTGAAATCATACCTCTTAGAAAGTATTGGAGTCTTACACTGAAGGGGATGGGGCTAAATGCAGAGATAGCCTATGTTGTTGTAAATTAAGTGTTTGGGACAAATAATATTGGTGCAATTCTTGAGTCAGTCAATCAGCCAATTAATTACATTTTCTGAAGGTTCACTAAGAAATTGAGGAAGTACAGTAGAGATGAACACAGGCCAGATACGGAGAGCTTATAATCTTCTGAAATTTTTAAAACTATGGGCCCCAAAGTAATATTCTGTGACCTTCAGGGTACAGTGGACAGCCCCTGTCTCTGCTCCTCTGTTTCTGACTCTGTTTCTCCCTCTTAAGGCCATTTGATATGGAAGAAACAGACTGGAAATGTATGAAGGTAGAGTTTGGTTCTGGCTGATGTTTCCAGGATGTAGCCTTTTCTGATTGTTTTTTTTTGGTTGCTGTGCCTTATAGTTGTTCTAGAAAATGTAATTGATGTATGCATTTTATAAATTGGAGAAAATAATAAATTCTGCATCTTTGATTTCACAGATGACTGAAAACAATGATCTTAAATTTTGGCAAACATCTCTTTTATTGTCTGATTGAATAAGGGTGAAATTGTGTTTTAAACTCAAGAGACTAAGAAAACTTTCCTGTTTGTTCATTTTCTCATCCATCATGTACAAGTATTAAATATCTCTAAAAATCCAGAGGAAATTTTCAAGTTTCCTTCTGGTCTGAGCAGCTTTTTTTTTCCTTTTTGGGTGCTGGTTTTCTCATAGCATCACCTAGAAAGCTACTTTTGGAAAGAGAGGTAACCACTTGAATGCATTAGAAAAAGGGGAGGAATTTCTAATTTTTGAGAACAATATAAAAGAAATCTAAATGTCTTTTTGCTTTTTTGTCTCTCTGTGTCTTATTGTGGATGTTAAAATCACCACTTTCTCTTTATTCTTCCATATTATTTTTTCAGTTGTTTGGCTTGATGAAAATGTAATTCTCATAAAAAGATATAATTGAAAAATAGGATAAATATCTCAAATATAAAAGATAAACACCAGTTTATCAAGAAATGTTGAAGAACAGCATATTCTTCCTGAGTGAATTTCTGACAAATTATATCAATTTTCTGGTTATATTAAATGTATCTTCTAGTATGTGATGTATAAAGGGTGTCCCAAAAACCTTAGGGCAGTTTTAATCTGTTACAGTGCACAAATGCACTAAGACTTTTGGGACAACCTGTTATATATATATTTTTTTTATGTGTGTGTGTAGATGTCCAGTTTTTATGCTATAATACAGTAAAAGACACTTAACACTACAACTCTATTGAACAAAAAGCAGTCCTCTTTGGATGATCCAAATGGCACTTGTGAATATTGCTTTAACTTGGAGTTATCATCACAAACATTGATTATTGTTGTATAGTAATATGGCTATAAAATGGGAGTTATTATGAGAGTTTGGCAACAGAGATTGTATTGGCTTTTCTAGCTAAAGAATCCATCCCTAGTTTCCTTTGCCTTTATATTAGTGACCCCAATTTGAATTATTAGCTATTTTCCAGGAGGGAAGGTCAACCTACTTAAGGATTAGTAGTTAGGTGGCACAATGGATAGAGTGCTGGGCCTGGGGTCAAGAAAACCTAAATTCATATCTGTCTTCAGACACTTACTAGCTGTGTGACCCTGGGCAAGTCATCTAACCCTGTTTGCCTTAGTTTCCCCATCATGAGCTGGCAAAGGAAATGGCAAACCTTTCTAGTATCTTTGCCAAGAAAACCCCAAGTGGGGTCGTGAAGAATCAGACATAACTGTGCAACAAAAAAACAATAACTCTTGTGGGTTTGTTATTCCTCATATGAAGTGAGATGGCAAAAGAATATAAAGACTGGCCCTAAGTACTAAATTGCCATCTTACTTGAGAATGTTTCTTTTTCCTGGTCCATTTTTCCATAGCAAGCTTCATGGTTTTTTGTGGAATGCTCTAATACTGTAGTTATCACACATTTTGTAAATATCACAGGGCTTTCATTCATCTGTTGAATTCTAGTTACTTCAGTTCAGAAGATTTTATGTTGCAAAGACTCAGAGCCTGCTTGATTGCCTCGTTAATGTCCTTATTCCCTAGCAATCAATTTGCTTTGATTGATATTTGTCATGTGACCCGGTAAGTTCCCTTCATTTGGGTTTCTTTTGCATTTCCCCCCTCTTTATTTCCTCTGCAATCAATTTGGCCCTGATCGCTATTTACTTCCTGACCTGTTGAGAGAGCACGTTTGCTTAATGGGACTAATTACCTGCCATGTGTCAATATGGGGCTTTTGTTCTACTGGCACATTTGATGTTGTTGTCTTTAGGTGGCTTCATGTGGATAACTGCCTACTCAATCCATAGACCCATGATAAGGCCTCTCCAACCACGCTGCCTTTAGGTTCCCATGGTGCATGAGAAATATACATATTGATGTGAGGTATTGCTTTATTGCAAGAACACCACAGTAACAAGTGAGAGGAGAAGAAAAATCCTGCTAGGTAAAAAGTAGGAGAAAGAATATACTGAGTTGGTGGAAACAGATAAAGTGCAGACACAGCCCAAGGCTGTCTCAGCATGCAGAAGATTTAACCTGCACTTCAAGTTTATCTCTCACCAGTGTGGATTTTCTTTTCTTCCTAAAACTAGGTCACTAAAGATACTCTCTGTTTCTGAAAGTAATTTCCATCACTGGCAATAAACAGGGTAATCTTTCCCAAATTTGTGCATTTGTGACATGTGCCCCTAAGTTCAGATTGTTTTTGAGATGAAGAGGAAATGCTTGTCTTTAGAATACTGTACTTTAAATAGCTTTCAGAGGTGTTTGAGGGAATGTCTCCCTGTCTCTTAGATGAGATAAATGCTATGCTTATCCCATTGAACTGTCACAATTCATTGTAATACGTGTTTAAACATGGAGACAACTCTTGACAATAACTAGGAAAGATGGAAATTCAGTTTTCTAAAAACATTTATAATAAATATTTCTGAAAATTATTATTGCAGTTGAATAATAATAATAAAAAGATGAACAGGTATTTTTAATCTCTGCCTCCAACAGCCTAGAACACATGCTGTGGCCTGCATTTTGTAGCTCAGAAAATTCAACTTAATAATAATAATTGACATTTGTAGAGTATTTTTAAATTGTCAAAGCTTTTTATGCTAGCTCATTTAAGCTTGCAACAATTCTGTAAAATAATTACTGGAGTCATTTTTGTCTCATTTTAGAACTATAAAATGGGACTCTCACTTATAGATGAGGAGACTCAGGCTCAGAGAGATTATGGGACTTCCCCGTGATCACATACTTTATAAATGACAGAGGTAAGATTAAAACCAAGTCTTCTTAACTGCAAGACCAGAATGCTGTCTATGATATTATACTATGATATGTACTATGATATATATGATACTATGCATCTTTGTATGTATTCCTGTGTCCCTGTAATTGGTTGTACCACTGTGGTACCTCACACAGGCTGCCTGCAGTACAGGTGTGATTGAATGGTGGAGGTGTCATTTCATCAACTCTGAGAGCTCTGTGTCTTTCCATGTGGAAATGTTATCAAGACCCAGCTGTTGTTGTTGTGAAATTAAAAATTTTCATCCAGTAAGCCTTTCTTGAATTTTCAGTGTATATACATCAGCATTACTACAGGGATTAGATGAAGTGCAAGAGGAGAGATAGCATCTTACTTCTAACACCTTGCTCTTTGGGAGATATTGGAAACATCACTGAAGTTGCCTTGGCCTCAGTTTCCTCATCTGTAAAAGGCAGGGATTGGATTAGATCAGGGTGGGGAACCTGCAGCCTTGAGGCCACATCAGCCCTCTAGGTCCTCAAGTGTTGCCATTTGACCGAATTCGGTAACACTTAGCCGCATTCGAGAACCCGAGGGCCTCGTGTGGCCTTGAGGCTGCAGGTGCCCCACCCTTGGATGAGATGTCTCTGAAGTTCCTCTCAGCTCTTGTGATCTATGATGCTATATAATCTCTGCTTTTATAAAGCAGTCTATCTAACCTATAAGACAAAAGTTCAACATGAAGGCTAAAGCTTACAAATTCTGAGGGAATGTGAAATAAGACAAGATTTGGTATGGGAGTAATAGTTACCAATTAATGAGAAATTTTCATGCACCAGTTTTGTGTCAGGTACTGTACTAGAACCTCAAGATACAAAGAAAATAAAATGAAATATTTTCTGCCCTCAAGGGGCTTACTCATATTTCTATCACCTTTTAATGTTCTCTTATTTCCCAGGGTTTATCAGGGAAAGCTTCTTAGATGGGGTAAATTAAATCTATATCTAATAGGAATTAATGGAAATGGATTGGGATAGATTTCCCAACTTGGAGTTGGCATACCCCAGGGAATCTTGTGGAGATGTATAACTGTATTTTCCTATTGAAATTAATAAATCTATTTCTTATGTGCATGTGCACGATAATCTCTAGAATGTATTTCCTTAGGGGCTACAAGATGGTTGAACTGAAGGTCACAGGGTATAGGGACTTAAACAAAGGAGGAATCCCTGACACAGAGAAAAACACAGGAAAGGCACTGGGAAGAACCACCATAATCATAGGTCAAGACATGCAAATAAGCCAAACATCAACGAGAAAAATGAGAATGAGTCCTTTTGAACGTGGGGAATCTATTTTAAGGAATAGCTAGAGATGAGATTGGGTACATGTAAAGATTATCTGATTGACTGCCAGCTTGAATATACATTTCCTTCTAAAGGCAATAAACAGGTGCCAAAGATTTTTGTGGAAGGATGTGATGTGCTAAGTTTTCCATTGGCTTTGTGTTGTACTCATAGCTTTACGTGAATTCTCTTCTGTTTTTCAAAATCTGCCTCAAATCCTGTTTCTTCCATGAAGCCTTACCAAGTCACAGCAAGCATTCTGTCTCTTCTTTGGATTTTCTTGCTGCTTATGACCTCTAGCACTTATTCAGCAATTAATCATGTCTTGCTTTGTGATGTGTTTGTGGAACTGTAGAATTGTAGAACTGAACTGTTATTTTATTTGTTGCATTATAATTTAACTTTTTACATGTTCCTCCTTGTTCTTCTAAGTAGGTAGAAATGTTCTGGCCAGCAGTGAGATGTGTGTCTTTGTTGTACGCTTAACCTACAATATCTAACTTACTGCGAGGATACCTTGTAAATTCTCTGTAACTATTTGCTGATTGATAATGAAAATACCATTAGGAGAAAATGATACTGATGGGTATTTCCTGTGTATAATGGAGTAAGGAGATACTACAAAGACCAGCCAGGAAGCTGGCATAGTAATCCAGGTTGCATTTTCATGAGAAGATGGACCAGGCTTTTGACTGAAAGACGTGATCAGAGGAGCATCAATTTAGAGCTGGGAAGGATGACAAGACATTTATTCATTCCTCTCACTTTTTAGAGGAAGACACTGAGGAAGAGGTCCTTTGAGTCCAAATCCTGAGTTCTTTCCACTGTTCCATGCTGTTCACGGGGAGTGAGGAAGAAGCAGTTGTGGATAATACCAAAGGTTTTGACTACAAGGGGCTGGAGAGTGAGTACCACAAGGTCATTGACAGCCATGGAAAGCCTGAAAAGTGATGCTAATCTACACAGCCATATTTCTCTTATAGAGTCTTCTAACTTCACTTTAGATAATGTTTTCACCTTTAAATTAACCCTTCATTTTGTTAAAGAAATTGATTCTCTATACACTATATACTCTATACACTAGCTACTACCATATTGTTTTCCATGTGGTTTTCATGATAATATAGTGAACCATTTACTTTTGAAAGCATGCTTGAAATTAAAACTGTGACACAAACATAAATCACTATTATTTTAAAAATAAATGGGAGGGACAGGAAGAACTTTGAGAATTTGTGAATTGTGATAACTCATTTTTATATAACAAATTATTTTCTACACGACTACTCAGTGAGTTAGATTGTGTAAGTATTGTGATATTCTTTGACAGATGGGAAAATTGAGGCTCAGAGCTCTAGTGACTTACTCAGGGTCCCTGGTGGTGCCTGACTCCAAGAAAGCAGGTTGACCCTTTATAACATCATGCCTTTCTTAACCTGGTCTCTTCTCTGTGATCCAGCGAGACTAACTTCTTCGCTGTTACTAGCATAAGACATTCCATTTCATTGGTTCCATACATTTTCACTGGCTGTCCTCCATGCCTGGGATTCTCTCCGTTTTCTTTTCTGCCTTTTGACTTTCCTAATTTTTTTCAAGTCTCAGCTAAAATTCCATATCCTACACAAAGCTTTTCTCCATCCTCCTTAGTGTCTTCTCTCTGAGTTTATCAACAGTTGATACTGTATATACCTTGTTTGTCCATGGCTGTTTGCGTGCCATCTTTCCCAGTAGACTATGAGCTCCTTGAGAGTAAGTGCTGTTTATTTTTGCTATTTTTTTCCATCTCTAGGACTTAGCATAGTTACTGGTACATAGTAGGCATTACTTCTTCTTGACTCTACAGGGAAGGAGGGAGGGAATAAGCATTTTTATAGTGTCTACAATGTGCAAGGAACTGTGCGAAGTGCTTTACAAATATCGTTTAATTTGATCCTCACAACAACCCTGTGAACTAAGTGCTGCTGTCACTGCCATTTTATAGATGAGGAAACTGAGGCAAACACAGGTTAAATGACTTGCCCAGGATCACACAGCTAATAAATGTCCAAGGTGGGATATGAATTTATGTCTTCCTAATTCCAAATCCAGCACTCTATCTATCACACTTCAGTTACCTCTTTCCAGAGAAGACTAATCTAGTCCATTCTAGGGAGGTGCAACAGCAAATAGTCACAGTAGCAAATAGTTTCTGTTGGAAGCTTTTGGTTTTCAACAGAATCATCATCTGTAATAATTTTTATACCTTTATATAGTAGAGTTTAGTTTTACACTGCTGCCACCCCAATTCATTTTTAACAGGCCTATGACTGAGAATTACTGACCCATGGAGCAGAAACCATGTTTTTCTTTATCTGAAGTGAGCACAGTCTGTCATAGTGGGTAGAATACTGGACCTGAAGTCAAGAAGATCTGGGTTCAGGTCCTGCCTCCAACACCTATTAGCCATATAGCATGATGTCCTGGAAAGAGTGCCAGATTTCGAGTCAAGATGACCTTGGTTCATATTTCAGGTTTTCTACTTACTACTTACATAATCTTGAGCAATTCACTTATTCTCTGGACTCGAGTTCTGTAAAATGAAAAGACTAGACTAGATGGCCCTCCTGTCCAGTGTAATATTTATGATTTATGCTCTTAAGTCATTAACCTATAGAGTACTTCTAAATTCTAGATTCATTCTTTAGCAGTGGAAGGAGTTCCTCCTACTGAAAAGGTCATGCATCTTTCATACTGTCTTGTGTTAATACGATAGCAATACTTAGCACTGATGATTGATTCTACAACTGATAAATTTTCCTAAGCAAACTTGGAAAGCCAGGTGAAAAACTTACCTCAGTATGTACCAAGGTAGAACACAAAGGTGACTATGGCACCATTTTGTCCAAAGAGATCGCTCTTCATGAATCTTCGGGTATCGTTCACCTTCACACTTAACCCATCATTTTGTTAAGACAATTGATTTTGAATCATTAAAATATATGAACTGAAAAGTTTCTAATTTCCTAATTATTAAGCTATTAGAGTATTGATATATAGATATATCAATATATACTGATGTATATTGACAACTAATTATGTCAAGGAAAAATTAGTTTCATAAATTTTTCATCAATTTCATTCAAAGAGGGAGCTAGATGGTGCAGTGGATAGAGCTCCAACCTTGGAGTTAGGAGGACCTGAGTTCAAATCTGGCCTCAGGTATTTGACACTAGCTGTGTGACCCTGGGCAAGTCACTTAACCAAAAAAAATTTCATTCAAACACAAGAAATACATTGGCTCTTTCCTTCAAGATTTTGATGAAGTTGCAGTAGTAACCTCAGAGGGAATTATAGAAAAATTGTCTGGTTGCAGAAAAATTACACAGCTTTTTTTTAATAGAGAGAGGCATAAAGATTTAGAGTATTTTAGAATGTTGCAAGTTTCAATATGCATATGGGTTATTTACCATTTTGCTTGTCATTTTCTTTGGATAATGGCTTTAGCTCTTCATTTGCTAGCTTGGTAGATCATTGGTGAAAATGACACGACCAAAAAAAATATACAATAAAACCTAGGTGGCACATTTAGATGGGTCAGATGCTTTTGAGATAAAGCTTTCAGATTGGTAATATAGTTTTTATTGTTGTTGGTATAATTTTATGCTTATTTTATCCTAAGTAGTACCATATCATATTTAATAAAGTTTGTTTTTTATCAAATATACATTATGTTTTCCATGAACATAGTTCATTCACATGTGAATATGTACAAGATGTAATAATTATATAGAAAATAGTATAACTCTAGGATATAAAAAGTGGAATGACCCCTGACCATCATATATTTTTTTGCGGAATAAAACAATTTCAGTGATAGGTTCAGTGTACCGTATCTTTTGTGTGTTTGTTTTTGATTCTAGATCTTCCTGTCTTATTCGGGGTAGAAGTGTGGTAGCCACTTAGGAATTGACCCCGACTGCTGATAGGCATGGAAACTTTGAGCTGTTTCCTTTTCAGTCTGGGCTAGTTTGCTCCTTCTTAGACAGACTATTGGCTCTTCCCATTCTCAGAGGCTCACCATATTGCTACCAGACTTAGTGCAGATACATGATCATCTTTAGCCCATATGAACCTCAGAACTCCTGAGCTCAAGTGTTCTACTAGCCTCAGTCTCCCCCAGGAGCAGGGATTATAGGTTGGTGCCACCATAGCTGGCCACAGACTATATTTCAGTATAGAATCAGATTGTTAAAAGGTTTGACTTGGCAAACTGGTCAATTATCATCATTTCAAATGAAGAGTCAAGGCATCCATCCCTGTAACTTCTCACTCTTGATTTTGTGTATGCATCAGAGGAAGCTTGGTAGTATAGTGGATAGAATCCTGGGCCTGGAGTCAAGAAAACCTGAGTTTAAATTTAGCTTCAGACATTCACTAACTGTGTGACCATGAACAAGTAATTTTACCTCTGTTTGATTTGGTTTCTTCATTTGTAAAATGGAGATAAAATGGGGACAATACTAGCACCTACCTCCCAGGGTTATTATGAGAATCTAATGAGATAACATATGCAGCACATATTATATGCTATATAAATGTTAGTCATTAACCATTATTACAGTATCAGGAGGCCAGAACTGACAAACCAAGGTCTATTATCTGTTAGATGCTATAAAGGACCAGAATCAAAGAGTTTGATCTTTTACTATGAACCATTGTTTAGCTCTCTCACCAATTTTGTACTTGTGCAGTTGATGTATTTTTATCTCATTTATAGGATTTTGCGTATATCCCTGTTAAACAAATCTTATTTGCTTTAGCCCATTGTGCAGTTCTGTAAAGATTTTTTTAAAGTTCATCCTATTATTCAACACATTATCTATCCCTCTCTTCTATTGTGGCAGCTACACATTTGACAACCATGTGTGATGTCTTCATAGGCTATTAATTTAATATGTTGACAAGATCAGAACCAAGGACAGAGAACCCTGGGGAATCAATCTATTTGATACCTTTCTTTAGGTTGATGTCACTTGGTCATTGGATCAGTTCTAAATTCACCTAACTGTACTCTCCTTTCCATGAAGGACTGGCATCTGGAAAGAGGCAGTATTCTAAAATAGCTCAAAGGGGCAAAACTAGTACAAGAAATGTGATGGGGTGGCAGATTTGGTTCAAGTTAATAATAGTAGCTATCATTTATATGACAGTTTAGGATTTGGAGAGCACTTTAAATATGTTATCTCATTTGATACCCCCATCAACAATATGAGGAAGTTATTATTTCCTCCATTGTATTATTCCTATTTAACAGATGAGGAAACTGAATTGTGAGAGAGAGGTTAAGTATTTTGATCAGGGACACACAACTGGTAAGTATCAGGAACAAAATTCAAACTCAAATTTTCCTGACTCGTGTCTAGAATTCTTGCCATTATGCTACCTTAGAGAAGCATAATCTAACAATTAGAGCTGTCTATTCATGGAAGAGTTACTTCAAAATATGAGCTCCCTGTTCTTGGAAATATTCCAACAGACCCTAAATGATTACCCTTCAGTCACAGCAGTACCACACTCCTATTAACCTCTCCATCCCCAACCCCCACCCCCAGCCACATGTTGGTACTTTTGCTCAGTTCCTTTATATAATTGTTGTTTCCTGGATATTAACCACATTTAATTTTTGTTGACATTTGTGTGACTTGCACACTCAATTAACCCTTAGTGGAATTATTTGTCCCCAAAAAATCCCAAAGAAGAACTCATTGTAACTCACATACAATTTATTTGGGTGTTGATACACTAGGTACATTTGCTGATTCTCCTAAGCTTCTGAATTTCAGAAGGAAGCTACAATCCAAATATTCTGTATTAGCACCAAATTTAGTGCTCCTTTCTAGAAGTAACAAAATGATTTTGGGGGGATAAATGAGTTATTTTTAAACTTCATAGATTTGGAATTGAAACAGAAAAATGAGAAGGCATTTAGATTTAGCCCAGCAACTTTTTTTTCATATAGTATTTATAATATCACATCATTGTTTGGCAGTATGCATTATATCACCTGTGAAGGTGTCTCTGTAATTAAGAACAGCTAATTGTTTTGTCTTTTTGGGCTATCAATGCCGGTACCTGAAACCTGAGTGCACAGGATTCTTATTGTCAAGCACAGAGAGAGTGCTATTTTTAAAAAGCCTCTTTTTAAAGATATATGAAATGAACTTAGACAAAAGCTCTGGACAGAAATTCTAACTTCCCATCCAGCTGCAAATAATGAGCACACATTAAGACCAAATTACATATGTCTGAATTTAATGGCTGAGGTAGCCTATGCTTTTACAAAATGGAAGGAACCATAATGGAAGAAAATTGTCCCATGTATCCAGTAGACTGCACTACGGATTTATTAAAAAGTAATTCAATTTCAAAACTTGATTTTTGGAGAGTTCTACTTGTCATGTTTTGTCACATGTAAAAGTTATATCTTTAAATATAGACTGCAGGATGGGAGGGGGCATTTTTTCAATGGCAGCACTTAGCAATGACATATTAGAAAACTCATAAATAGAGTAGAATGTTGGAGGTAACCAAGGGGAGGAGAGAGATTTGTGTGTATTTATTTACTCAAGAGCAGGACAGGAACTGCAGCAGTGTAGAATGAATATTGAGCTGAGTTCAGATCTGATTTCTGTCCCTTACTACCTGTTTAGCTATGTGTAGGCTGTATAACAATTTAACCTTAAGCTTCAGTATCCTAATCTGTCATTTGAAGGGTTTAGACTAGATGATCTCCAAGTTCTCTTGCATCTATGAGCCCGAGATCCTAGGATCTATTTCTTCAACATTGTAATTAGTTTTTTACGAAGTAATTTAGTTATTTTGTGAAGCCTGAAATCTTAATCAGACACAAACACACATGGTAGAGGAGGGATACTGTGATAACTATGATTTCCAGCAGTACTGGGGCCAGAGCACCAAATATAACTGCAGGTGCCCTATAGCAGGACAGCAGTAGCTAATATAGATAGGAGAAATAACCACTTTGTGAAGGCACCTGGTGGTCCAGTTTTTCTATAAATGCATGTATATGGTGCCTTGTACTAAATTATTTGTGCTTGTGACTTACATCCCTCTGGACTGTAAACCGTGAGTGGCAATGGCCATGTCTTATGGGATCTGAGCTTTGTATTTCTCTCAGCACCTAAGATACTTTTTTGTATGCAGTGGTCAATTAATCTTTGCTGACTGTCTGAATGAATCAAAATGGTCTGACCTGTTAGGAACTTTTAGAATATGTGTTTGAGATTTCAAATTGAATTTAAAGGCTTTCCAAAGTATTGACAAAAATGTTTCTATGAGCCACAATGAGCCACATTATCATAAAAGCTGTTTTTTTTTTTGAACAAGTAGAAAAACAAAAACAAAACAAAAATCTATTCTTTGGTGGAATACATGAACTACTCAGACTCCAGATGGTTTCTTGGGCTTGTCATTGGTGTTGAGCTGGCATTGAATATGGCTGGTCTTCAATAGTAGCTGTAACACCAATAGTAGCTGTAACAGCAAAGTCTTAAGCCATTTGAATTCTCCTAAAGATGGAATCAAGACATGGGTAACTGAGCTTTCTCTGTAAATTTGAGTAATTTAACCATAGCATCAAGGGCAATGTGGTGGGTTGAAAATCAGGAATATACCCCAGCTCTGCTAGTTATTCTCTATATGATCTAGGGCAAGTCATAACCTGTTCCTGGGCCTCAATTTCCTCAATTGTAAAACAATGGTCTTGTACTGGATGATTTTAAAGTCCCTTTCCACTCTAAAGGCTACAGTGCCAAGCTTTGTGAATGGTGATAATGAGATAGGCAACATGATAGCCGCTAGGCCCAAGGCCACTTGGTGATCATATTTATTCCATTTGTTCAGTACTGGGCAACTGCTTGAGAAAATCCTGACTGAGAGAAGCAAAGGAAGGAAAAACGCGTGGCTGGTAATAATGGCATCGACACGGTATTATTGCTTAAGGTATTGCTTAGATGGCATGTGCTGTTTTTCAGGGATTAGATTTCTCTATTTAAGTTTTCCTATCATCTGCCAATGCTAGGTCCATATGGCTCTGATTTGGAAGGCTTGCCATGCCCCTTTCCATCCCTCTCTGTGTTATATAGCTTGTGCTCCAACCTCTGTCCCTATCAGAAGGACCATGAGCTCTGATTAGGGAGCATTCATCCCCTTATAACCCTATCTCTGAGAATAATCATCAAATAAATACTTCCATTAATGGAAAGGACATCTTAGTCAATTGCCCTGTGAAGTATCCAATGTTTCCTTTGACTTTCCTGCAGGAAAAAAAAAAAAGTTCTTTCATGGCTATCCTTCTCCTTTATGGTTGCAATGTGAGCTCCTTGAGGGCAGGGGTTATCTTAATTGCTTAATTTTAATTCTCCATCTCTTGGCACATTGCTCAGGATATATTAGGCACATAATAATTTTTTCACTTATTTTGATCATGTTTTCTGAATGGGTGGCAATTATTTCTTTTTCCACAATTCATTATAAAATCATGCAACAAAAATGGTCATCTCTGAATTATCCGATATATCCTTGGACCTGGAAATAAACAAATCTTTAAAAAAAAAACCCAAGCCCCAAACTATACATTATTTGGTGCAAGATATAGAATCAGTAATTAATGGGATATTATATATACATATGTTAATTTAACATGTACAATGCTTTGCAAACATAAAAGTGCTATATAAATGTTGTTATTATTTGAACTAAAGTAACATTTTGTGTTGCTAGGGGCATTTTACTCATAAAATTCAGTTAAGTCAATTCAATTTGACAAACATTTATTAATTGTCAGGTATGGTCAAAGCACTGAATCTGGGCATACTCAAAGCAACCTAGGTGAAAAATTTAAAAATAATGAACTCTCTGTTTAGCGTGTGAGTCTAATTGCTGGAGGTGCTGTTTTTAGAAACATCTGAGTGGTGTTCATCCTCTCCATTGGAGAAATTGATGAAAAGAAAGAGGCAATGTAGTTCAAAACACACTTGCTCCAGAAGAGGGGTTCTTAATCCCCAGATTCCTTTGGTCAGCTCATGAAGCCTATGGATCCCTTTGTCGAATTATATTTTTAAATGTGTTGATTAAAATACATATGCTTATAAAGGAATCCGATAATATTGAAATAATTACAATTATTTTTAAAAGTTAACATATTCCAGGTTAAGAGCCACTATTTTAGAGTAAAAGGGCTTGGGTTAAAATTCTGTCTCTGATGCTTATTGTCTGTGTGATCCTGGATAAATCACTTAACCTTTCTAGGCCTCCATTTCCTCAACTATAAAATGAGAGATTTGGTTTACATGACCTCTGAGGGCCATTCCAGCTCTAAATCTAATCCTCTGATAGACTCATGTGTAGTCTTTAACCTAGAAACTAATAAAGATGGTGGCAAAGGTAATGAAGCTATGAAGTGGAGCCTAGTTGGTAATGTTCTGTCACCATCAAGGACTGACTCTTTTTGTAGAACACATAATTATATTTGTGTCACAACTTTACTACTCTCAAAGCATAATCTGTTCTATTTAGTGTGGCTTTCTAGACAAAAGTCCAAGACTATTCTTAATAGTGGCAAGAGTCTCCCATCTAACCTTTCTAAAACATTTAACCAATGGCACAGTGGAAAGAGCATGACTCTGGGGTCAGAGGATGTAGGCCCTCCCCCTTTTAATATACGATATCTGTATGAACTCAGGCAAGTCATGTAGCCTCCCTGGGCCTCAGTTTCCTCAAATGTAAAGAGTGTGGGTTTGCTTAGATGGCCTCAGAGGACGTTTCCTGCTCAAATTCCATGATCTTTTTATTCTCCCAACTACTTTGGTTATAACAGCAGAATTTTAACATTTGGCACCATGTTCTAAGACACTGGGAGAATAAATGAGTGAATTATTAGAAATCACATGTAAGTTCTCACAGTGCACAAAGCATTGATCAGATCACAGGGAAAGTGATAATAGCTCACTGTTATACATGATCTTGGTGAAATTGCTCCTGGACCTCAGTTCACTTTTAAAAGAAAAATTCTCTATGAAGAGAAAAATGTGAGTGAATTGGAGTGGATCCAGAGACAGTAAAGATTGGAACAGCTCAGAATATATAGCTATACAAAGTAATGACTAAGAGAGCATAGGAAATTATTCTTATTATTTGAAAGAGAAAGCACCAATTAGGGAAAGGAATTATTAACCTGAGATTTATTCAGAAATAATAGAAGGAAGTTACAATGAGGAAAATGTGGGCAGAGTTATTGGTAAAACTTTCTTGACAGTGAAACTTTAGTACTAAAAGAATAAGAACAACTTATGGAAAGATAACAGAATTTCTCTTCATTTAAGACACTTTAAAACGCAGCTGGATAAACTGCCCAAAGTCTTCCTATGGCTCTATAGGAAGGACCAGATAAGCAATTGGAGCTTCTTTTTTTTAAGTTTCAGTGTTCTATAAATATTTTCAGAGAAAGAAACAAAAATCGGCTACAATTTGAACAGAAAGGAAAACGATAGAATACAAAAATAATAGAATTATCTTGGCATCTCAAAGTTGGAAAGGACCTTTGAGGTCATCTAGTTCAGCCTCTGAGAAATGCTTTTCTTTTGGTAAGATCTAGATTTGGGAAAAAAAAACATTTTTGTCTTGACATTTTTGTTCAGTTGCAATACGATTAGGTGCTTTTGGATTTTGCATGCTGTGAAGTCAGAATTCGGTTTCTCTGCTGATTCATTCGTGTGATGGCTGTTGTACTAAATTTGGCAGTGTCTCTATTGTGTTGTCTGGTACTGAACTGAGTTAAGAATAAGGGTTTTTTTCGCTGGAGTTACTCTTGGAATTCTGAACAGGCATCTAAAAAAGGTTATCTCAGAACAATGCTAATTATATAATTAAGTAATTAAAATAAAGTTTAGGCTAAAAAAATCTCAGACTAGGAATATATTAGCAGATAGCAATGACAGCTTTATATTGAACTGGATACTTGAGATGATATCAATAATAATAATGATAATAATAATATAAAGAGCTTACAATGTGCCAGACACTGTGCTTAGTGCTTTATAATTATTATCTCATTTAATCTATTGTGATCAAATAACATTTAAAGAGACAGTATTGTGGGGTGATAAGAGGAAGGCTGGCTATTAGGTCCGAGACTGAACATTTCATTCCTTCTTGTGACAAAGACTACCTGTGTGACCTTGTGCCCAAGACATAGAACCTCTCACTCCCCTCTGACAAATAAGATTAAATTAAGTAGAAGGAATTGCCTAAACTGATAATGAAATCACAGTACTGGACCAAAAATAAGAAAATAATTATTAACTAATGTCCATTGATTTTCATGTTTTTATAGAGTTCATTTCTGATGTACTTGGATTTGGTACAGTAAGGACAAGATCTGTTTGTGAGTTGCCTGTAATTTTAAGAGAGAAACAAAGCAGAAATAAAGTTAGGATGGAAAAAGCTAAATAATATTTAGTAGAACTGATTACACTGTGTGTGTGTAAAACAATTATACAGAGTTTGACCTTAAAGTTGATAGTATGTTAAGTTTCATTAAATTTAACACAATTCAGCAAACATTTATTGAATGCTTAATGTATGCAAGGTGCTGGGGATGTCAATATAAAATGATCTACATCTGCCCTCATGGATCTTATGGTCTAATGGGGGTAGGAGAGAGAGCTCTGGCATATGTTATAGGTAACTATAAGAAGAGATAGTTATGATGACTGAAGGAGAGAGCTATAATATTTGTTCTCAGACCCTGGAAGAAAGCAGAGTTTGTTATAGGGAGATTTAACAGTGTAAATAATTTAAAGAAAGGCCTTAAGTGATTTGTGTTATTCTCTATGTCTTTTGTCTTCCCATCTTGTTCAATTTTTGTGTATACATGTCTTCATATAGGGTACTGAATTTGAAGTTGGGAAGATCTGAGTTCAAATCCCATGTCACGCACTTATCAACTGTGTGACTCTGCTCCTTCTCTCACCCTTAGTTCCCTCGATTGTAAAATGAAAGATTTAGACTAGGTGATCTTGTGAGGTACCTTCTGGCTCGAAATCCATGATCTTATTGTAGAGATTCCAGTCAGTTAGGTGGCACAGACAAGAGAGTTTTGAACTTAAGAGTCAGAAAAACCTGAGTATGAATCTGGCCTGACACTCAATTAGCCACGTAACCCTACACAAGTGACTTAACTTCTCTTTGTCTCAGTTCCGCTGTCTGTAAGATAGGTATAATGATAGCATTTAACTCCAAGGGATGTAGTGAATATTAAATGAGATAATATTTGTAAAGCATTTTGCAAACTCTGAAGTGCCACATAAATATTAACTGTCATTGATATTATCTTACACTAGTGACGTGAGAAACATTTGAAAGAAGCAAAGGTAATGTGGAAAGACAATCTCAGTTCATTTCAATTATCCAACACCTGTTACATGGCAAAACATTACATGATAGGCATTGAGGACGAAGAGAAAAAACTTAGTCCCTCTCTTCAAAGTTTAATTTGTGTAGAGAGGAAACAACATGTATACAGACAAATAAAAAAATACCTAAAAGCAATTTAGGGGTGGAGGTGGTAATACAACAGCTGAGGAACTCAGGAAAGATTTTGATTAAGAAAAGACACTTGAGCTAAGGCATGCTGGGAGCCCCAGGATTTCCAAAGGGAGAAGAGAGAAAGGAGAGCATTTCTGGCATGGAATACAGCTTATGTGAAAGCATGGAGACTCGGAAATAAATGTTGGATAAAGGTAAGTAGGTTGGTCTGGGTAGGACACAGAGTTCATGAATGGTAGTAATGTGAAAGAAACCTACATAGACCAACTATATCAAGATTATAAAGGGCTTTAAATGCTGGACAGTGAAGTTTCTATTTTATCTGAGAGTATAACATTTCCCTGCCCTCCCACCCCCAGTAATTAAACCTTGATCTAAGTCATATTGATAATTGTGATGAAGGTTTGTTCTGTTTTTTATTTTTGGCTGAAATTATTTGGATACTTATGATCATTCCCCATTTTATTTTGTGTTTTTATTTGCAACTTCAGAATCTTGATCAGAAACCACCTTTCACTATACATATTGTAGGAGGTCATAGAGATACTGGACCTTATTGCAAAGCACATTATGTGGAAAGAACTGTAAGCTTTACCCTGGTTTATTGAGTTATATTTACATACTAAGGAATGTCATTTTCCATTGATTACCAAGAAAGCATATTGAGAGGATAGTTTTTTTAATTTAAATTTATTTTTTAAAGCATGAAGACTTTGTTCTTTTTTTTCCATTTCCAAATCCTTTCTCTCCCTTTCTATCTTCTCCCACCCAATGAAAAGTCAAGAAATACAAGTATGTATAAACATGCAAAACAAATGTTCACATTAGCCATGTTCCTTCTCACCCTCTCCCTACCCCATCCCTCAAAAATAGGAAGAAAGAGAAAGAAAAAAATATACTTCAATCTACACTCTGAGTTTATGAATTCTCTGTCTGGAGATGGACAGCAAATTTCATCTTGAGTCCTTTGGAATTGTGGTAGGTCACTGTGTTGATCAGAGTTACTAAGTCTTTCACAGTTGATCATCATTAGAGTAGTGCTGTTACCATGTAGATTGTTCTCCTGCCTCTGTCACTTTTCTTTGCATCGGTTCATACAGGTCTTCCTAGGTTTTTTGAAACCATACCCTTTATTATCTCGTACAGTACAATAATGTATCATCATATTCGTGCACTACAATTTGTTCAGCCATTCCTTAGATGATGGGCATTGCCTTAGTTTCCAATTCTTTGCTACCACAAGAACAACCATCTTAAGTATTTTGCACATATAGGTCCTTTTCCTCTTTCTTTCATCTCCTTAGGTCAAAGCTCAAGCAGTACTACTATTTTTTTAATTTTTAAGAGAAAATAATCCATATTATTTAGTGAATAAGTGATTAAAAGATATGACGTTTTCAAAAGGAGAAATTCAAACTATCAACAGTTACAATGAAAAGATATTTTAAATTATTAATGAAAGGAAAACAAGTTTAAACCATTCTCAAATTTCCCCTCACATTCAGAGAATTGGCAAACATACGGAAGACCAAAATAGTCAAAGTTGCCCTCAACTGTGGGAAGTAGGAAAACTGACACAACGTACTGTTGGTGGAACTCTGGATCAGTCCAACCATTCTGGAAAACAGAGTTCTGAGGCCATAGTCTTTAACCCAACGAGGCTAGTATTGGACATTTGCTTTTTGCAGGTCAGAAATAGAGTGCAAGATGCCATATACGTGAAAATATTTATAGCATTATTTCAGTCCTATAACCTCTCTGAGCTTCAACTCAGTTCTTTCATAGAAAAAAGCTGGGGAAAAGTGGTTTCCCATTGATTGGGGAATAATTAAATGAATCATGATACATGAATGTAGCATAATATTATTGTACTATGATAGTAAAGATGGAGAATTTAGAGAAACATGTGAAGACTTGTTTGAACTGGTGCAGAACAAATATGTATAGAAACAAGAGAAAAAGAATGTAAAAGAGAAGAGAAGATAGGACACAGAAGAATACATTGATCAATCTTGACTCAATGAGGACTGATGATGAAAAGTTCTTTCTTCAGCTCATTAAAGTTAAATGATGGATCCTACCCATAGCAAGTCACTGTTGTTAGACAGTCCATGTGTTACTTTGTTTTGCATACCTGTCATTCCTTTTTAGAATGGAGGGTTCTTTTGGGACTAGGTGAGACACAGAAAAGTGACAGGGAGTTTAAAAAAAGTAAAAATACAGTTTTAAAAAGGATTAATAAATGGCTTCCCATTGGAAAATAGAAGTAGAAATAAGACTGATTCTAGAAGTAGAAATAAAAATAGGATTCCTTCAACACTCAGCTCACATTCCATAGACATGCACACTCATGCACACACATTTCCATGTTGTCTCCTCCATTAGAATGTGTGTTCTTGAGAGCGGGGAGTTTTTTCCTTTTTCATATCACTATTCTTATGTGGTGTCTGTCATATAATATTGTAAATGCTTCCTGACCTATAACTGACTAGAGGTCAGGATATTTGCTATTGAGAAAAATATTAGTTTAACTGTGAAAGAACACTGCTTTTCTTCATAATCTATGAAATATCTCAAAAAGAGGCATATAGGCAAAATTGTGTAGTGAAAAGCATATTGGGCTTGGATTTCGAAGACTTGGGTTCTAGTCTCAGAATTGCCTGTTTTCCAGACTGCTCTTGGGCAGGTCCCATCCTCACAGTCATTATTGTTCAGTTGTCATTCATCATCATTGCCATCCTCCTCACTCTAGTTACCTCTATTTACGTATTACCTTAAGGTTTATCTTAATGTTTATCATCTCTTCTATCCTCACACCAACCTTAAGAGGTAGGTGGTACAAATATACATACTAATCTCATTTCACAGATGAAGAAGTTGAAGCTCAGAGAGGTTATAGGACTGATAATTAGCAGCAAAGATTCAACCTGAGGCTTCCTTGTTCTATGGTCGACGCAGGCCTCAGTCTTGTAATTTGTAACCCAGGAATACTGTCACTTGCATATGCTGCCTTATAGGTTCATTGTAAGGATGAGGTGAAATCATATATTAATAGTAATAGCTAGCGCTGAAGCTCACCAGGCCCTTTGTATTTATTACCTCATTTGATCTTTACAACAGACCTGTGAGGTAAGTGCTATTATTAACCCCATTTTACAAATAAAGAAAATGAGGCAGAAAAATGGTTAATTGACTTGCCCAGGACCACAGTTTAGTGAATGTCTGTAGCAGGATTTGAACTCAAACACTAGGCTTATGCTGGAAGCCTTTCATATGGGTAATGGTAATGGAAGAGCTTATGTTCCATTTGTATTGCATTCTGGAACCCTAGGGCACTGTTACATCAGGGTGAGGCATCAGGGTTGGACTTTAGGGTGTGTGTGTGTGTGTGGGGGGGTGTACATATGTATATATATGTGTGTCTATATATATCTATTTTATGTATACATATGTGTATGTGTGTATATATATGTATATATGTAGTGCTTGATACATTAACCTATTGTCATTAAAATCTCCCTCTCCTCCCCTTTTCTCTTCTCTGTCTCTCCATCCCTATCTCTTTCTCTACTCTCTCACTCTCCCTCTCTTTTTCCCTCTCCCTCTCTCTCGGTTTCCCTTCCCCCCCTCTCTTTCTTCCTTTGTTTCTTTCTTCCTTCCTTGTTTCTTTGTTTCTTCCTTCCTTTCTTCATGATTTCCCATCCAAAGGGCAGGATTTATTTTTAGAAATCTTATGCTTTATAACTTTTACAATGTATCCAACTTACAAAAAGAAGCCTGGTTGGTTTTTTGCTATGCATATGTGTTGCAGGAGAATGAAGTTCACTTTTCAAGAATTATTTTAATCGTCATAGAGAATTTGGTAAGTCTGGAACCTCTCTTTATCCACATACGGTGACTGAGTTAAAACACTTTTGTCTCCTGTTCTCATTGGGTTGTGGTCACATAAATGCAGCTGTCATCCTGACATTGATGCTATGATCCAGAGTCATGGCTGCAATAATACATTTCTAAACTTCATAAGTGAAAAAGTTTTTCCCTGGTGGAATGAGTCTGAGTAACAACCCAAATCCCAAGCCATTTGTGATTCTTAAAGTCAGTCATGTACCGTCTCCAGCCCTACCGTTACACAGGTCAGTAGAGAAGAAAAATGGTCACATTTCTATTCGATGTGTGTTAAGAGCAGGAACCTACTTGGAGTGAAGGCATCCCCTTCAAAGCAATTCAAAAGAGAAAAACACATTTAAGGCATCAATGTTTCCATGTTATGATTTGGTCCTTAATGTAAAAAATGGGAACATTAAAAAAATCAGTTCAGTCAGGATCAGTCACATTCTGTGACTCTGACTTTCATCAATAAGGTAAAACTATTACAAGTTTGGATTTTAAAGAGACATAGAATTCAATAATTGAGAAAGCTGTGATCTCAGAGATTGTGTACTCTTTCTACCAAAATAGATTGAAGTACTTAAGCCTTAGTAGGCTTTTTCATGTGTCTCTGTGGCCAGAGATATTTACCACCTTCCAGTGCTGAATCTGCCCATACTCATCTAAGTTAATCCTTGGACAACTCCTTACATAGCTCTTGCTCAAAGCCTATACAACTTGGTGGAATTTGTTAGATTATTTGCTTTGAGTACATAACCTTGGCTATCCTAGGATACTACAATGACACATTGAAGTAGGAATTTAATGAGATTTAAAGGATTACTCTTTAAAACTTTGATTTCATTTTGCATTCATATTTTTAAAAAAATGTCATGGTGTTCTATCACTTTAATTCTGAATATATTTCTCCCCCATCCTATGAAGCAAGCCGTGCCTTACCACAAAAAATGAATAGAAAGTCAGCTTAGTAAACATTTTATTAAGTACCTATTCTATGCCAGGCCTTGTGCTATGAGCACTGAAGATACCAAAGAAAGGGGAAAAATAATCCCTGCTCTCAAGAAGCTTACAGTCTAATTTTCTTCTCTCAGAAAGAAAAAGGAAATTCAGTGAAACTAACCAATATGTTTAAAGTGTCTGACTGTACATCTAGTTACCAATTAATGTGAATAATGAATCCTTTGAAGTGGTCCCACATATTTGCATTTGCACTGTTTGAAGTTATATTAACGTAGAATATGGTAATTGGTTCTAGTCTAATGTAAATATGTAGCACAAATTGGAAAAAATGCAACCGCTTCAGGGACAATGTTGAGTTTATTTTAAAGTAACTGTACATTAATGATATCATTGATTTGTTAGCAAACGTGCTGTTCAGAAAGTTTATTCTCCTAGAGGAAGCTCCTTTTTTAAAAGAAAATCGCAATCCAGAAAAAAAAAGAAAGAAGCATGATCTTATTTTGAGATACTGTGTTGTATTGGCTGGAGTGCTAGGTCTGGAGTCAGCAAGATCAGGGATCAAATTCTACCTCTAACATTTCCTGTGTGACCACAGGCAAGTGATATAACTTCTCTGATGTTTGGTTTTTATCTGTAAAATAATGGATATAAAGTACTTTGAAAACATTCAAATACCAAGTTATTATTATTACGTTACCTTGGAAAAATTGGAATTATATCAGAATTGAGTAATTTTCAATTAGAATTGATGTAATTAAAATAGGTTCATATGGAAATTTGAGGCAGAAAAATTACTTTGGCCCATAAGATTTCCTTTCTTCCATTTTAGTTATTTTATATGCATTGCCCAAATTTAATTAATTTTGGATTGCATATGTCACTGAATTTTTAAATATTTATGGAAAAGCCTTTAAAGAAATGGTATTCTTTCCTCTCAGTGAACTGTACAGAAGAACTTCATAATAATGTGGCCTTTTATTATACAAATTTAGCTATAATACTGCATGAATCATGATCTCCCAAAAAATTTCATTCAGAAAAAAAATGAATCTCTAAAACACAGACTCTAAAGCAGGAGTTAACCCACCCACCCCCCCAAACACTACCAATATAAAGTAATGTCATATGTGCATGTCTTGTAAGTCTTTTATTTTAAAATTTCTTCAGATAGAAATTAAGTTTCTTGCATCGTATAATGTACACTCCTCCATAATTAAACTTGTAAGAGTATTGGTAAGCTCTTTTCCATTAGACATGGACTACCAGAAACCATTCATTTGAAGTGTTTCTTGAGTGATTGCCAAGTATATCACACTTTGCAAGGTTGTGTGGGGATACAAAAAATTAAAAGACTAATTGACCTAGTTACCTAATTACATAGGTTAGTATATAATCCAATGCTGAAATGAATGGTAGAGACCATAAGTGCTTTGGTCTAGGGGAAAAAATTGCTTGTCCTACCATGAACTAGCTGTGCTCCCTTGGACGGTCTACTTAAATTTTGGGGGTCCCAGTTCCCTTTTTAGTAAAATTCTTAGTTTAGTCCAGAAGCTCTCCAAAGACTTTCTCAGTTGTGACATTCTGTGACTCTATGGTTCTGTGAGAGGGAGTCAATAAAATTAATTTCAGCTTATTTGCCAAAGACCTTACTGAAAAAAAACATAAACCAAAGTGTAGCCAGCTTTAGAGTACCAAAACTATTAGGACTCTCTGTCCAGACATTGTAATGCTTATAATACATACAGAATGGAGAAATAATGACCTTGACAAATAACAGAATGTGTTAAGGTTTATAAAACATTCATATATATTTTATTTGATTCTTACAATAGCCCTATGATAACCCTCTCACCATAGCTATTATTATCCCCATTTTATAGATGAAGAAACTGAAGCTGAGAAGGTTATGTGTGCAGCGGCATGGCATGGTAGCCTGAGGACAGTAGTGGAATGAGTAAAATTGGGATTTGAAATCACTTATTAGCCATGTGACCCCAAACAAGGAATTTAAGTTCTTTATATCTTAAATTTAAATGAGAGGTCAGTGATCAGTGATCCTCTGAAGTGACACACCCAGGTCATCCAAACAATAAATGACTGAGGCAGGATCCTTCTCACTTCTTCGTGATGCCAAGCTCGTTGCCCTATCTAGTATACCACTTCATTGTATAAATGAACATTTTTCTGGCTTTTTTTTTACTGCTTCTGGTTCCTTTTCAAAAAAGGAGCTGAAAGGAAAGGGGAAAACTTAGTAAATGAGCTGGTGGGATTGTAAGTAAGTTCTCAAGTTTGACAGGATTTGGATAGTTAGAGTGGTAGAGTATGATGTGCTCGTTTGGAGGAATGCCATGAGCAAAGACATGGAATCAGGGAGGATTAAGATCTGTGTGAAGAACAGAGAAGAACAGCCTAGCTATATTAGGTCCACACTAGGCAATATTTTACCGTAGTAATAAATTATATATTAAAATAAAATAATTTAATACAAAATCAATTTAGTTTCTTTGTGATTTATACAGCTTCATAATTAATTTCTTCACAAAACTGCCTAGGATTTATTAAATAACTGGTAATGCTTAAAATTATAAGAGGAAATATGTTTTGATTTTTTCCCCTGTTAGTAATTTATTTTTTAAATTAATTTGTTTTTAGTTTTTAACATTCACTTCCATAAGCTTTTGAGTTTTAAATTCCCCCCTCCCTCCCCAAGATAGTATGCAGTCTGATATAGGCTCTACATATACATTCCTATTAAACATATTTTCACATTAGTCATGTTATAAAGAATTAAAACCAATAGGAGTAACCACAAGAAAGAAGAAACAAAACAGAAGAAAAAAAAGCAAATAGTATGCTTCTATCTGCATTCAGCCTCCATAGCTCTTTCTCTGGATGTGGATAGCATTTTCATCATGAGACTTTTGGAGATGTCTTAGATCCTTGCATTGCTGAGAAAGGCTAAGTCTATCAATGTTAATCATCACACAACATGGCTGTTACTGTGTACATCATTTCTTGGTTCTGCTCACTTCACCCAGTATCAGTCCGTACAACTCTTTCCAGGTTTTTCTAAAGTCCACTTGCTCATCACTTCTTATAGCACAATAGTATTCCATTACAACTTGTTCAGTCATTCCCCAATTGATGGACATCCCCTCAATTTCCAGTTCTTTCATCCTTTGTTTTTTGTAGGGACACGATGCTATAATACGTCATACTTAGACTGGTTTTCCCAGGAGTACGGTGGGTTTCATTGAGCTACCAACTCTTTTGCCCAACCCCAAATAACATTAACACAGAGAAAAGCTTTGGGGTTTTAGTAGGACATATGGGACCAAAATCAGCATTCATCGGACTTTTTTCAACATGGCCCCTGTCATTGTCATTTTGTATATTAAGATTTTTATTCAATATTAAGATTGGGATGAATTATTACAAAAATTTCTTTAATAAATTATCATTCTTTACAGAATCACAGAATTGCTGAATATGTGTTGGAAGGAATTGTATAAGATATCTAGTCCAATCTTCCTCTCAATAAGTGTCCCCTCCACAATATTTCCAATAAGATCTTAAAGATCTCCAATGAGAGGACTCCACTATTACTAATATTAATGATAATGATGATAAAAATAATAGCTAACATTTATATAGCTTTTTAAGACTTACAAAGCTGTTTACAAATATTATTTCGTTTTACCCTCACAAAGCTCTGAAAAGTAGGTGCTATTGTTATTCCCATTTTACAAATGAGGAAACTGAGGCAGCAGAAGATAAATGAATTACCTAGGGTCACACAGCTAATAAGTATCTGAGACTGGATCCATATCAGGTCTTCTTGAGTCTGGACATAGATTAAAGCATTTAAGCAAAATTCTTTTTCAGATTTCATTATGTAGTAGATTTGGCACCATTTACTGTAGCCAACTCCTTGTCATTTGCTGATAGATTATCTACTGTATACTATTATGGAATCCCCCAACAGCTGAATATCCCTAATAAGTAGCTCCAACTGTCAAATATCCTTTCCCCAGTAGCCCTTACTGTGGTTAGTAAGGAGTTCTTGCTATGCCAACATTGTTCTAGGCTGAGTCTAACTTGGGAAAGTTCCCTGGTAAGTTGTGTTTGATATTGAATCAGAGCAAACACTTGTAGGTCATTTATCATTTAACAAAAGAGAATAAACTTAGTCATAACAGGAGAAGGATATTCAATAAGGAAAGTCTTTGGGGATCCTTGATCCAATTCAGCTCAGTAAAACTCCCTAGCTTGACTTTCCCATTGTGGTCCTCCAGCCAAGCATCAGAGCTGACCTGGAGTGCCTGCTAGCTGTTTTGTAATTAAATGACCCAGGAAGTGATGTCAAAGTGTGCCTGAGCCTTTTATCTCTTAAGGCAACCAAGTCTTGAGGATACTCTCAGTACTTTTAAAGAAAAATGAATCTAATTTGCATGGGGAAATGAGCTAGGATATTGCTCTCACCACACCATCTAAAAAAGCTTTAACCCCTATCCAGCTACCCCCAAAACACCTGTAGAGCAGAGCTCTTCAAACATATATCACAGGGCTCATTGTCACGGTACCTTTTAGCTAGTGCCTCAGGACAATTTAATAATCAAAAGGATCCAAAAATGTTCCAGCAAAGAAAAAGCTTTAGGGTTGGCTCCAGTTCCTTTAAACAATTTAGGCTTAGAAGAGGCAGTGGATGGAATGGCCAGGGAGGAAGAAATAGAGAGTCTTGTACAACCATCATCCTTTGGCACTAATCAACCTTGTCTGGGGTTTCCTGGGTATTTGGGAAGACCATTTTTTGTTTTTGACAATCCAACAACTTGTCCAGTTGGATATCATAATAACAAAAAAGAAAAAAAAAAGTTGAAATTTATTTAGGTATGGTCAAAGCTTTTCATTCTGTAGCCAGAAATCTGAAATAATAAGGAAAAACCACTTGGAGAGCTAACTTGTCCATGTAAATGTGTATATGTGACTAGTAACGTATCTTGAACCTGTATCAAATTTAATAACAGAGTGAAAGTAAAGGGAAGATTCAGGACACTGAATTAGAAGATCACAATGTAGAGGGTGAGAGGTGGGGGAGGAGGCCATAGAAAGGCAAGAATGAAAGCCCTGGAGAAGACAGCTTTTGCCAACTTCATTATCCCCCAGAGCTTGACCTCTTTGTTTCCAGTTTTACATGCAGGGTACTTGTAAACTTGTTTCTGATGCTCCGTGGTGGAAGGGAATGCCCTTCTGCCCCTACTCTACCTGTCCCCTTCTGCTAATTAAAGTGTCCTGCTTGAATGAAGAAAATCAAATAAAATTGGTCTTCAGATTATAGTTCTGAGAGGTAAGAAAAAAAATTGACCCAGGAAATGAAGGAGGCAGTTTCTTAAGAAGCTTTCCAGTGATCATGACACTAGTGTTTGTGAAATAAATGAGGATAAAATCCAAAGCAAGAAGTTTCATTTTTTTTCTGTTTGAAGACTGAATTTCAAACTATGGATGAGTGTAAACAATGATGGATTATCTCATCTTTTATTTCCCCTTCTATTCATGTAGATGAAGAACTGCCTGTTGATTGAAATGTAGATACCAAATATTTTTACTTTTGTTCCACAGAAAGTGAATAGTTACTAACCTATGTTAACATGCTTGTTTTGCTTCATCTGTTAGAAAACAAGCATGACTTTATTTCAGTGATGCATATATGGAATAATAAGTGCATGCTATTTTACCAATTAGGGAATGAATGTATAAAACTTGTAAACTGTTAGATTAAGAGAAATTATCCTCATAAAAATTAGGTAAGTTGATAGATAATATATCAATTAAGAGGTATGTTACCCAGGAATATTTTGAGATAATTTCTCATTTTTTTATAATTTATTTCAAGTTAGACAACAAATAAGAAACATCCCAAGTGATTTTCACAATAAAAAACCCTCTAAATATTGGCTGTATATCATCAGTAAGGGAAACGTGGTTCACCATCTTATCATTGCCATCAAATTTACGTAGTACTTTAAGGGTTAAAAATTGGTTTTCTCACAACACCTGAATATGGTAGGTACAAGTATTACCTACATTTTACAAACAAGAAAACTGAGGCCTATAAGGATTAAGGGACTTATCTAGTTACATAGTTAATAAGTAATAGAACTGAGGTTGAAAGTCCCAGGGTCCAAATCCAGTGTTCTTTCCCACTTTACTGTGATAACTCATGTCAACTCAGTAATTCACAAAACCATTAAATGACATTCATCATAAGCCATACATACATGGTGTGTTGGTTGGGTTTCATTCAAGGTATTCTGGTGTTTCATGTTTAGGGTTGAAATGGAATGAAATAATAGAAGATGATCTAATAGTTTATGGAAGGAGGTTTACTTAGACATGGCATGGAAAGGAAACGCATTAAGGTCTGAGCCTTGGTTCACATAGATTCGGCCTCACTTGTCCCATACAGAAATGTGATTGGTCAGTGGGATATGTTGGGTACAGTAACTTAAGTAGTGAAATGTCTTCTGAGTTTGAGAGACATTGGTTCTTTGTGAATTGACCTTTTATATCCTATGCTAGAGGCGTCAAACAGAGTGTGAGGCACAATAGTCCCACTGAGGCCCACTAGATTAAAATGTAATTGGGAAATATTTAGCAAAATAAATTTTAAAATACAATAAAATATAAATAATGTTAATATATGTTTTTCTAAGTCAATATGCCACCTGTTGTTGTTGTTGTTGAGTTGTGTCTGACTCTTCGTGACCCCGTGGACAATAGTACACCAATACTGTCCATGGCAAAGGTACTGGAGTGGTTTGTCATTTTCTTCTCTAAAGCAATCCATAGGGATCCTTACATATGATTTAGTGGCCTTTGACACCACTGCCCTAGGAGACCAGAAAGCTTAGTCAGTGGTTGAGCCTTAGTCTTTGATTGATGTAAGTCTACCTTATAGGAGGAAAAAATAAAATAGTGCAACCTATAAGGAAGATGTTGCTCCTACCACACCCTGTTCATTGGTGGCCAGATCCCAAAGGCTATTTAGAGGATTTTATACCACTTGAATGGCCTTAGGGCCGTTACTGGGCAACAGTGACCTCTGAAATGTGAGAAGCTAACAAAAGACAGCAGTGGAGAGATTTAGTCAAGGTAAAAGAAAATAAAAACAGAAAAGTGGGGCTAGAGTTGGCAGAAGAGGAAACAAGCAATATGATGGTTCCCTGGAGAAAAACGATGGAGGCGGCGGAAGGTCTGGGAATGAAGGCCTCAGCCTCTGGTAGAATAGAAATATATTTGTAAAATGTGTTTATACCTGAGGAACCTATGTGATCACAATCTGGAACATTCTTTTTTCATTTAACAACAGAGGATACCGTACCCACCTTGTTTGAAGGACAATCTTATATCGCTAAATTAATAATAGATAACCTTGCACAAAAGGTGATGGTGTTAACTCTGCCTCTAATTGCTCCCGCCACACCTGGAAAGTATGTAGTGAATAGCTTTCGTCACTGTGATGGACATTATCTCAAGGAAACTACTGGTGTAAAAATGTGTTCAAATAAATTTACATCTTTCCATTCTGGAAAGCAAGAAAAGGATTGGTTGATTCCTACTTCTATGACTGTCCAACAGTGTTCTTTTGTGCTATCACTATTTTATGATTACTGACCATGAGCACCCCATGTGTGTTCTATCTATAGTAGGATTTAAAATCTTTGCTGAATAGTATTAGACTAAAAAATAAGTCTTTCATTTTTAATTTCTTAGTTTATCTCTCCTCCTCTAGTCCTTCTGGAGAATCACCCTTTATAACAAAGAATAAACAAGGAAAAAAAAAGATTCACACAGCACATCAAACACATCATGTAAGTCCCACATCATGTATTCCTCACCCATAATCCCCTGCTTCTTCAAAGAAAGGAGGAACTGCATTCTCATATCATTTTTGAGGCCAAGCTTGTCATTACGGTTTCATAGTATCAGTTTCAATTCTTGTTGCTGTCATTCTCTTTATATTATCTTGGTCATTTTCGATATAATTTTCCTGATTTTGCTTCCTTTACTCAGCATTAGTTAATGTTAGGTCTCTCTATACTTCTTTATTTTTCATAATCGTTATTTCTTATGATGCAGTAACATTTGATTATGTTCATGTACCACAGTGAATTGAATCTTAAAAGAGAAGATAGATAAGAGTATAACAGTTACAAAAATATAAAGATACAAAGGGTTTAAATATTGCATTTCACAATCGCTTGCTTTTTCTATTAGCTAAACAGTTTTAGCCCACCATAAGGCAGCCTGTGACTCTAACGAAAAATACCAAAAATAAACTATTATTCAATTAACTTCAAGAGGAAAAACAGCATAAGTCAAACTCACTCTTTTGCACAAGAATCAATAGGGGAACATGTAACCTTCTTTATCATGAACTACTTCAAGTATAATCAGCAGTATCATTTCTACCGTCCAGGTGACAGGCACTCCTTATGCTGACTTCTTTGATAAACCTTATTAAGGGCTACCTAGTGATCTCAATTCATTCGTTAGTAACATACATTTTTTTAAAAATAAGATGAGATGTTTATTTAAAAATACAATAACTAGAAATGTAGGAAACAATTTACCAAGAAATAGTTTGACAAATTATCTCTACCGAAGTTTCTGCTGATTTTTTAGCAAGAGACAAATAGACTTCATCATAAATATTTTCCTTTTTGCCTTTTACTTAACTTCATGCTTCCTGAATTTTTAATGTCAAAAAGGGAAAAGGGGTCATTATATAACCAGAAGGGCTAGGCAGATGTTTGTTTCAAGGGATGAATGAATCTCAATTACTTTCCTATTCATTTGCCTATTGATGTGAATACCACCTGAGGCATATGAATGGGCTTTTCTTATACTTGGAACTTTTTTTTTATCAGGGCCAATTGGTACAAGCTGCCCAGTTTGAAATTGCCTGAAATAGTTTTGCAATGGGTTTCAAAATCAATAGCTCTCCACAATTTTATTTTAGATCACACTAACTTCCTTATGTCCAAGCACATTTTCCCCAAATCATCCACCCAGAATTTACTTCCTTCCCATCTTTGCCTAGTAGAATTCCTAGCTTCAAAGCACAGCTCATGAGCCACCTTATCAGTGAGGTCTTTCCTGATCCCTTCTCCCTCTGTCCCCCCTCTGTCATTGTGAGTAGTTTTTCACTCTTGTATAATTTTGTATAAATTGGATTTACTAACTTCTGTGCAGGTTGTATTCTTTAACTAGAATATAAGCTCTCAGAGGGCAGGGACCTTTTAAAATATTTCTCTTTGTACATCATTGTGAAGAGTAGGGGCTTAATTAGTGTTAGTTCACTACAGTTGAATCCACAATGCCTTTGTCATTAATTTGGAGACTAATAAAAAGGGCCTGCCAACCATAAGGACAAAATTATAGTTCCTTGAAATATTGTTATTCCAATTGGCTCAGTCATTCTGTTTACCCATTTTTATTGAACAAAGTCAATGTAAAAGAATGAATCAAAACAAAACAAAACATTTATTAGTCTTCATTCAGTCAATAAGTCTTAAGTACCCATTGTATGCCGGGTACTGTGGTAGGTTCTGTTGAACAATGAATGAAATAATCTCTATTTTCAATGAGTTTAGCTTCTAATGGGGGAGATACCAATGTGTATAAAATATATACAGCATAAATATCAAGTGAATACATATATATGAGGAAATTGCTTCTATGAGGTGGAAGTAAGGAGAGATTACTTTCTAGGCATGGGGCACAGCCAGGACAAAGGCATAGAGATGGGAAATGGACCTTTTGGTTGGATTGCAGAACAGGATGGTTGCAGTTTGTCCTTCATTCTCAAAGAGGACCATGACATCAGTAAGATGATGACATGACTTGCAAATGAATTGGATTTGAGTGAGAGAGGGCTGTGCAAAGTCACCAGCCTCATCTTCTCCTCCAGAGCCATCTGGGTCAGTGGTCAGATATTGATCAGAATGGCTGGAGATGGCCCAGGAGACAGTGGGAGACCTTGGCCTTTTTATGCTAAGGTCTTTCCACGTTCTCACTTTGACTGAAGCAACAGGATGGAATCTAATGATGAATGAGGCTGGACAGATAGATTGGGGCCAGATTGTGAAGGATTTTAAAGGCCGAACTGTGAAATGTATGTCTTATCCTAGATGTAATAGGAAACCACTTGAGTTATTAAGTAGGAGAGTCACATGGCCAAGTTTGTCTTTAGGGAAAATTGCTTTGGCAGAAAATGTGTAGAACAGCCTGGAGTAGTGACAGATTTGAAGCAGGGAGACCGATTAAGAGGCTGTTGCAGTAATTTGGGTAAGAGGTGATGTGGACCTGGTCTAAGGCAGTAGTTATATGTGAAGAGCAGAGGACAGATGTGGGAGGAAAGTGCATATGTGACATAGCTTTTGTGGGGAGACAGAGATCAATTAGGGAAGAATAAAGGTCTGCCTTGCTGCAGTGAGGGCTCAGTTGAGAATAGATACATGAAAAAAAAAATCAACATTTATTAAACGCTTAATCATGCATTGTGCTAAGCTGTGACTATAGGAAGTGAGGTCATTGTTGTCCTCAGAGAGTTTGCATTCTAAAAAGAGAAACAGTAGGACATTGGTGACTAAGAATTGTGTTTTGGACTGGGAAGTCACTGGAGTGGAGGTGGAAAAATAGGGAAGCCATTTGACATGCCCTTTCCAGAGGCCAGTGAATTCATCAATACATTTATTACTTGACTTCTGTGTGCCAAGCACTGTACTAATCACTGGGGATAAAACAAAAACAAAAAAAATGAGGCACATGATAATCCCTGCCATCAAGGAACTTAAATAATAGTAAGGCTAATTTGATAATAGTTCTAAGCATCACCTGTAGGACAAAAAACACCCAATGGGAAGAAACGTGGTTCCATGCCTATTCAGTTTTGAATAGTTTGGCCCTTCCCCGGCATGGTCTCTGGAGTTCATGGAATAACAAGGAGTATACCTGGAGCTGTACATTGAATTCATCCAGTAAGGCTAAAAATTTATATGTATACATGTATGTAAATGTATGTGTATATATCCACATTCATACATACATACATACATAATATATGGAATACTATGCACCAATCATATGTAGTCACGTAATACATGCATATTAATCATGTAAATAAACATAACTGTATATATTGCATGCATATCTGTGTATATGTATACAGCATATATGTACATATTCATGCAGAGTTCCACATGTACACATACATATGTATGTGTACATTTTTTACCTCTGTGTTAAGAATCACCACATGCTGGGGGTTTCTTGCCAAATTTGCCATGATGTTAAGGGATCTAACTTTTTTGTTTGTGTGCACATGGCTGCACTTGGATGTTCAATCCTCTAGGCTAGGAGGAAGAATCTTTCATTTATTTATTTATTTATTTTTAACATCTGTTTTTAAAACTTTGGGTTACAAATTTTCTTCCTTCCTCCCTCCCCACCCACCCTCATTGAAAAAGGAAAGCATCTTGATACAGGTTATAGATGTGTAGTCATGCAAAACACTTCCGTAGTAGTCATGTTGTGAAAAACTAAGTATATTTCCCTTCATCCTATACTACCCCCCATTTATTCTATTCTCTCTTTTGACTGTGTCCGTCCTCAGAAGTGTTTGCTTTTGATTGTCCCCTCCCCCAATTCTCCCTCCCCTCTATCAAACCCCTACTCTCTTGTCCCCTTCCCCCTTATTTTCCTGTAGGGTAAGATAGATTTCCATACCCCATTGTGTATGTTATTCCATCCTTAAGCCAAATCCTATGAGAATAAGATTCATTCATTCCCTCTCACCTTCCCCCATTTTCTTTCCAGTGTAAAAGCCTTTTCTTGTCTGTTTCATGTGAGGTTATTTACCCCATTCTACTTCTCCCTTTCTCCTTCTCCCAGTATAATGCTCTCTCACTCCTTAATTTTATTTTCCAGATATCACCCCTTCATCTTCAACTCACCCTGTGCCCCCTCTGTCTTTCTATCTATACACACATTTAATTTTTTCCCTCTTATTACCCTAATACTGACAAAGGACTCATGGGTTACAAATATCATCTTTCCCTGTAGAAATGTAAACAGTTCAACCTTAATAAGCCTCTTATGATTTCTCTTTCCTGTTTACCTCTTCCATGTTTCACTTGAGTCTTGAAAGTCAAATTTTCTATTCAGCTCTGGTCTTTTCCTCAAGAATGCTTGGAAGTCCCCTATTTCATTGAATGACCATTTTTTACCCTGAAGGATTATACTCAATTTTGCTGGGCAGGTTATTCTTGGTTGTAATCCTATCTACTTTGCCCTCCAGAATATCATACTCCATGCCCTCTGGTCCCTTAATGTAGAAGCTGCTAAATCTTGTGTTATCCTGATTGTATTTCCACAATACTTGAATTGTTTCTTTCTGGCTGCCTGCAATATTTTCTCCTTGACCTGGGAACTCTGGAATTTGGCTACAATATTCCTAGGAGTTTTCTTTTGGGTATCTCTTTCAGGAGGTGATCAGTAGATTCTTTCCATTTCTATTTTGCCCTCTGTTTCTAAAATATCATGGCAGTTTTTTTGATCATTCCTTGAAAGATAATGTCTAGGCTCTTTTTTTGATCATGGCTTTCAGATAGTCCAATAATTTTCAAGTTCTCTCTCCTGGATCTATTTTCCAGGTCAGTTGTTTTTCCAATGAGATATTTCACATTCTCTTCTATTTTTTCATTATTTTGGATTAGTGTTACAGTGCCTTGATTTCTCAAATTGTCTCTAGCTTCCAATTGCTCCATTCTAATTTTTAAGGAAGTATTGTCTTCAGTAAGCTTTTGGACTTCCTTTTCCATTTGTCCAATTTTGCTTTTTAGGGCATTCTTCTCCTCATTGACTTTTTGGACCTCTTTTGCCACTTGGGGTAGGCTATTATTTAAGGTGTTATTTTCTTTAGTATTTTTTTGGATCTCCTTTAGCATCACTCTCAGTTTTTCCTCTACTTCTCTTACTTACTTCTCAAAATCCTTTTTGAGCTCTTCTATGGCCTGGGACCAATTCACATTTTTCTTGGAAGCTTTGGATGTAGGAGCTTTGACTTTGTTGTCTTCTTCTGGTTATATGTTTTGATCTTCTTTGTCACCAAAGTAAGGTAATGTAGTCTGACTCTTTTTGTGCTGCTTGCTCATGATCCTGGCCAATTACTTGAGTTATAAACTCTTTGTTAAGGTAGGGGTCAGTTTCCAGTGTGGAGAATGTACTGTCCCAAGCTTCAGGGGTTTTGTGCACCTGTTTTCAGAGATACTTCTAGGGACTTGTAAATTTTCAGTTCTTCCAAGGTACTATGATCAAGGGCAAGGTGTTTACTCCTTTCCTGGCCTGTGTTCTGGTCTATGAGTGACCACAAGCACTGTTTTCTGTCTTGGAACTGTGAGGAGGATTTCCTCTCCACAGCTACTACAAACTCCACCACACCAGCACTCCTCCTTGCCCCAGGATTGCCACCCAGAACTGTGACCCAGATCCAAGCATGGGCAAAGCAAGAGAATCCTGCACCAGCAGAGAGATCCCTGCAATCCCCCTCTGATCAGCCACTCAATTTCCCCGCAGTCTGTGATCTGGAAGCTCAGGAGGCAGCTGCTGCCCCGGGGCCAAGCTCAGGGACTGGGACTGGAACCCCACCGTGCTTCTCTCTCACTGCAGAAACAGACTTTTCCCACTGACCTTCTAAGTTGTCTTTGGTGTTTGTGGGTTGAGAAGTCTGGAAACCGCCACAGCTGCCCGCAATCCAGTCCTCTGAGGCCTGCTCCAGGTTCACTGCAGCCTGCACGCCCATGCCAAACTGCCTTCTTCTCCCAGCCTGGCACAATATACCTTTCCAAGCAACCATCCAGGTTATCTTGGGCTGGAAATTTGTTTCACTCTGTCTTTTTTTGCGTTCTGCTGCTTTAGAATTTGTTTAGAGCCATTTTTTATAGGTATTTGGAAGGGTTTGGGAGAAAGCTTAAGCAAGTCATTGTTTTTACTCTACCATCTTGGCTCTACCCCCTAAGAGGAAGAATCTTGTGATTGTTTGAGGTGGCACTGTCAGAAGTTCAACCTTCTTTCTTTGGTCATATTGGGGAGGTGGCAATATGTTGTTCAAGAGATGTCCATCACTTGCAGGGAGGGTAAGCTTCTGTCACTAAGACATGATAATTTCTGATGTAGGAGAGGAGTGTGGCTTGAGTCGTGGGTTTGGAAGCACATTTTGGAGGGTTTAGAGCTGATTCCTTTTCAGCTGTGGGTTAGACTAAATGACCTTTGAGGTCTTTTCTATTTTATCTTGTCAATGCCTTTTTTTTTTTTTTTTACCAGAACCTGATTTGTCTTGATTTATGAGGTAAAGAAGATAAGACTGGAAGTCAAAAGACTTGGGTTCTTGTCCACTCTCATGTCAATAACTAGGTATATGAGCCTGGTGATATCAAGGGGCAGGTTGATAAAATGGTGTCAAAGCCCTGGCTTTGGAGTCAGAGGATTGGCTTTTAGTCTTGCCTCTTTCATGTACTTCCTGATTGACTTTGGGCAAATCACTTAATCTTTCAGGCCTCAGCTTCCTCATTTCTAAAATGAGGGATTTTGACTAGAATATTTCCAAAATCCTTTCCATTTCTAAAATTCTATGATCCTGTAAGTCCTGATACCATAAGCCCATTCTCTCTGTCCCCACCATAAACCCTATTGTAGCTGCTTCTGGAATCTTTGCCTTCTTGCTGATGCATCAAGAGGAATTTCTTCCCATTAATAGGATCATACAGGGATGGAGGAAGATGGGTGCAGTAGAGGAGAGTTGACAGAAGTAAGGGAAAAATAATCCCATTACTAGTTATACATTATGGGTTAAATAGACATCTATGGGCCAGCTGGAACTCTAACCACCACTTATTACACAGTTTCTATGGGAAAATGTGTTCTTAGTTCCAAACAACTGACTCTAAAATGAACTCTTGCAAAACAACCCATTTGTGGGTTGGAAAATGCCCATGCTTATTTATATCAGGATCTGCTTGTTCTTTTGACAGGGGTACTGGAGTGAATGTACATGAGTTGCCAGCTGTCTGTGAGTATTTTTCAGACCACTTAATGAATAAGGGGGGGAGATGATGATGGAGAATGATACCAAAAATCTCTCCCCCTTACCTCCTTGCTCACAAATTAAAAAGCATGGGCTCTGAGATTGTAGGAGATACTTTGGTTCCCACTCTATTCAATAACAATGCCCCAATGACAATGGCCTTAGTTATGTTAGAAAGACTCTTTTTTTGATGTGCTTCCCAAGCTATGATTTTGTTTCTTTCTGTAAGACTAATACACATTTATTTCTAAGGTAATAACAAATTACAAACCAAAGTCTGATTTATACCAGCACACAAACAAAAAAAAAATAAGAATAAAAAGCGACTGTTTTTATTGGAGTGTAGTTTATTACAAAAGTGCTTTTCAAAAGAGTGAAACTTTTTGTAAGAGTTTGGAGGCAGTGAAGAGTGAAGGCTGCCTTACTTCCCCTCCCAGGCCTTTTCTTGACTTCTGAATTTCAAGACCATGCTTCTGCTGCTATTTTATCTTAAAAGTTCCTGCAGTGCCTGGAGCCTCATCACTCTGAAATATCTGCTCACCTTCTTCTCCCATGAGCGACTTCCTCTGGGAACTCCTTTTTGTGAAGAAACCTTCATTCTCTTTCTAGTCCTGTTCCTGACTTCTGGTTTTAAAACCATGCCCCACACTATGTACCATCATTCTCCCTCTTCCTGACTTGTGTGTTGTGTTCTTGAATTAGAATGTAAGCTCTTTGATGGCAGCAAATGCTTTTAATTTTTATTGTATTATCTCCAGTGCTTAGCATAGTACCTGGAACATAGTAAATACTTAAATGCTTATTTCCTTTCTTCTTAGTAGAGATCCCTGAAAGATATACTGAAGTTGTTTTCTGAATTTTCAGGAGTTGGACAGCACCACAGTGGGGACATAACCATGGCAGGACAGCAACTAGTTTCCAAGAAAAAGAGGCTGATGCCATACAAACCCAAAATGTAAGCATGGTTTGAGCTGGTTGTTAAAAGAATAGCATTTTTCAATGCTATGCTAGAAAACTGGTCAGTTACATTTTGTAAGACAGTCATAACTAGTAATTTTGGCACCTGGGACAAGTACTAAGAAACATACCCAGAGCATGGAGAACAAGAATATCCTTCAAATAAACTCTTAAAGATAAATTCAGGTACAGGAGGAGGAGAGACTTCAGGGAGAGAGCTTAGATTCTGGATGATAGTCTGTGAATGGGAGACAGAGACAGAGAATCCAGGATACCATGTGTCCACTAGCAAGGGAGAAGTGGGGATGGGCTAAGGAAGAGGTAATCAATTCCATTCTTTTTTTTTTGAGTTTTTAATTAAATTTCATTTATTTAATCTTATCAGCCCAGAAAGATACCAGCTCTGTTAACTAAGTAGGCAACAGAGGACATCCTCCCCATTGAAGGGTAAATGGTTCTGGAGATCCCCTTAAATAGACAATTTCATACATTTTTGTTTCCAACTCCAAGTGCTTTAGGTAGCTGACCATTTCTTTATTTTAAAATTTTTTTTTATTAATTTATTTTGATTTATCAACAATCACTTTTATAGGCTTTTGAGTTTAAAATTTTTTTCCCCTTTCCTCCCCACCACCCTCCCCAAGACGGAGTATAATCTGATATAGGCTACACATATACATTCCTATTAAACATATTTTCACGTTAATGATGTTGTAAGTAAAAATTAGAACCAATAGGAGGGACACCAGAAAGAGGAAACAAAACTCAACAGAAGAGAAAAAATAGCAATTCAAATTCCCTAGTTCTTTCTTTGGATGTGGATAGCATTTTCCATCACGAGGCCTTTGGAGATGTCTTAGATCTTTGTATTGCTGGGAAGGATTAAGTTTATCAATATTAGTCATCGCACAATGTGGCTGTTATTGTGTACAATGTTCTCTTGGTCCTGCTCACTTCACTCAGCATCAGACCATACAAGTATTTCCAGGTTTTTGTGAAGTCAGCCTGTTCATCATTTCTTATAGCACAATAGTATTCCATTACATTCATATACCACAACTTGCTCAGCCATTCCCCAATTGATGGGCATCCTCTCAATTTCCAATTCTTTGCCACCGCAAAAAGATCTGCTATGAATATTTTTGTAAATCAATTCCATTCTTGCAGACTGAGTGCTAAGCTGCTTCTTCCTGTAGTACAGTATTTAAATTTAAATTTAATTCATTTAATTATTTAAATTTAATTAACTTAAATTTAAAATTAAATAGTGTCACAAATGTAAAGGCCCAGTCACTTCAACCTAGATTAGGCTCTATCTAGAGAAACTTGGATCTAAAAATCAGGTATAATTCTGAGAAGTCTTTTAAATCAACAATGATTAAAAAATGACAGGTTTTGTAAGACAGAATGATCTATAAAATAAAAAGGCATGAATGAATGTTGCTGTTTTTGCATAGAAAGAAAAATAAATTTACTTAAACTTGCTGGTGCTCCTAACTGTTTAAAGTCACTAATTAAGCCTGTGTAATGACCTGTTTGATGCCCTGACTCTATACATGTCTAACTTTCAAATGTAGGACTGCAAAGGACTCATCTACCGGTTCAGCCCCTCACCAGACTTTGAAACCAATCTTGTCCCTACTTAGGAGGAATAGAAAGAGACCAAGGTCAATTGTTCACCAGTTGAGCATTGAGTTAGATTCTCATTTCCCCAACAATTTGGGATCTTAACTTGTATCTAAGTTCTTTTGCCTTTTACTGTACATGGCTTGTCATTGGGCTCATAGTCCTGTTTCTAAGTTCTTCAGTGACTATGCTCCTTCCCTATCCTTAGCATTTCTTCCAGCTTCATGGATGTCATGCCTCACTTCCTAGTGTCTTGAACGTTTTTGGGCCTTTCCTGTAACTGCATCTCTGATGCGTGTTTCTGGAATCCTTTTATGACATCCACTGGATGTCTTCTCCTCAAACCTCTGCCATTCATTTGGTGGGGACTTTGTCCCAATTCTTTTCTTAATAGAAACCATGAATCTCAGACTCAGCTTGAATCTTTTTATTAATGATTTTCACTTCCCACCTGGCCCTCCCAATCCAATCACAATTTATAAAGCAAGTTCTCTATGTAAGGTATCTTCAGTGCTGAGAATACAAAAGAAGAAAAGAAAAAAAATAGTTCTTGCCTTCACGGAGTTTGCATTCTTCCTAGGGACTCTCTTCAGGCTTCTGTACCTGTGCACTTGTTCCTAGGGTTCCTTAGCTCTGACCTTGGTCCCATGTAGACAAGCCTATCCTTTGTCCAACTCTTGAGAATATGCCTTCTTTGAATACCCAGAGGCAGCTTCAGCTCTGGTTATGACAGCATGCTCTGTAGAAATTGTACAGAAAAAAAAATCTGATTTATAAAGTAGCATGATACATACTGAACCAAGTGAAGGTATTTTTAGCTACCAGCTGTGCAAGCAATAAGTAAAAGACTTTGGGGATCTAAAAATGCTTGGGATGTGTCAAGTGGGAGCTGGCAAATACCCCGGGGCAAGAAAAGCTCCAGATCAGCTACATCTGGCATGCATTTTAATGTGTGTTATTTTTAGGTTACGCTTTGCTACCACCAGGGATCTAAAGGTATTTCCCAGAAAAGGACAAAGCATGATATGCTGGAACAAGTGGATTCTCAGGCTTCTCCCTCTAAACTCTTTCCCCTCAAACAGAGGCTAGCATCTTCTAGGTGGTTTACTACTTGTTTCATAGCTCAATCTCGGTCTCCCTGGATGATAAATGCTACGTATTGTCCACATATGAATCTTGAAATTCTGGTTTCAGCATTCAGATATTCCATGACTTGGTTTGCCCTGGGTGCTTTATCCCTCTCCTTGGTATCATGGATGCCATGGTAGGGAACATTCCTTGGTATTCAAGGAATTGGATATGATTCCTTATTGGCTGTTCTTTATAAAAACCTTGGGCTTTGGCTGCCTCTAAGTGGTTGGTTTATATCTGGTGAACATTTTATGCCTCAAACTAGGTATGTTTTATCCCCAGCCTAAGTAGCTGAAAAGATTCTCAAACAACATAAACATAAAAAAAAAATCAAATACCCCACCCCTCAGCCTGCTTGGTGGCATCAGTTCTGTTTCTAACCCTCTTTAAAAATGAGTGTGTGATTACTTTATGTATGTATAAATACATATATATGTGTGTGTGTGTGTGTGTGTGTGTGTGTGTGTGTATGAATTAGCTGGAGAAGGAAATGGCAAACCACTCTATACTGATCTTTGCCAAGAAACCCCAAAATGGTATCACGAAGAGTTGGATGTGACTGAAACAACTGAACTGAAGACAAACAAAAAAAGTACATGTATATATGTGTGTATGCAGGTGTATATATATATATATTATATATATATATTTGTTTTTACAGTCATTATAATCTCTTCCTCCCACTGGCCCTATCCCTATTGGACAGCAACAACAAATAGTTAAATTTAAAACTCTCATAACAAATATATGCTGTACAGCAAACACATTCTTGTGTTGTCCATGTCTAAAATAATGTATGTCTCGTTCAGCATTTTAAATCCATCACATCTCTGACAAGAGGTAACTGGCATGCTTCATCTTTTATCTTCTGGATGCAGCATTGATCAGAGTTCTCAAATCTGTCAATGTTGTTTTTCTCAAAATATTATAATCATAGGACTTGTTTTCCAAGTCTAGCTCACTTCATTCTACATTTCATTTAGAAGTCTTTCTATCTCCCTGTGCAACTGTCATGATAGCTAAAGTTTAATCCTCTTAGCATCGTTATGTCTGGTTTTCACCTTTGTTCCAAATGAAATCTGAGCTAGGGCATCATTTCTTTTTCACTATGTAGGCTTACCCTGGTCCCAGGCCAATGGCACCAGAGAAAATTATTAACCAAATTGAAGAAAAAATTTTGGAGAAAAATTGTTATTGGTTGTCTGCTGTGTCTCTAGCAAGCTATAAAAAGTAAGAGAAAAGCTAATGGGCTAAGTTATGCCTTTGAGGTATACATTTAACTGAGGTTTGTTAATTAATAGAAATTTAGCATAAGTTGAAAACTTGGAGGTGATCAGTTGAAAAACTGGTGCTTGTCACCTTCATCTTCCACAAGTTTCCTGGGTCACTAAACTTTTGCTGACTGTTCTATCTCACATTCATACCTTGTGACATGAAGGCTTTAAAAACCGTTGATTTCCTAGGCAAATACAGGGCTGCAAATGCTTTGGCTTTTTCCTCCCTCCCTTCTCTCCATTTTCATGTAATTGGGCAAGTAATTTGTTCTCTGTGCCTTAGTTTCTTCATCTGTAAAATGAAGGATTAAATTAGCGCTTTTTACTCTAATTATACTTTAGCCTGATAAATTTGTATAGTCCGTATGATGAACCTCCCTCAGTTAGTTTAGCAGCTGAGGGAGTGGGGGCTCAGGGCCAGGGAGAAGAAGGGGGAATAATAGAATTGCAGGAAACAGAGAGGAAATTATTTATCATTATTCTTAATTGTAATGCAGAGAATTTTGATTTAAAAAAAAGGTTGGGATAACTGGTAACAGTTATTTTGGATTTATAATTGGGAAGCACTGAATTAGAAGACCTATATATTCCCTTGCATGTCTAGAAAATTTTCTGATATTATGAATTCTCAGAGGAAGAGATTTTATTGATCTCTTCTTGATGTGACCTGCTTTTGTATTCACTTTTAGAGTTAGAGAATTTTGCTGAGATTTTAATTTCTTTATTTTTTATATCCTTTCTTTTTATATCACTGTCATTTCCCAATATATCCTTTACTTCTCCCCTATCTAGAAGACCATCCCTTATATCAAAAAATAAAAGAAGCATGTGTGTGTGCGTGCACATGTGTGTGTGTGTGTGTGAGTATGTGTTGAAGGAGGTGAAGGGAGGTCAGCAATACTAATCAGTACACGAACCATATCTGAGAGTGTATGCAATGTTCTGAGGGCAGAAATGCTATTGATTCACCAACATAGTTCCTATTCCTGGAATAATTCATATTTGTAACAAAGAACACAACATCAGAAGGTCAGGTTGGCATAGGTCATATACCAGAGCTGGAAGGTACCTTAAATGCCATCTGATCTAACCCCACTCATTTTACAGATATCAAAACTAAGGCCCAGTATACAACCAAGGTCACACAGGTCTGTCTGTCTGTATGTTTCTGTCTCTCTGTCTCTCTGTCTCTCTTTCTCTGTCTCTCTGTCTCTATCTCTGTCTCTCTCTCTCTCTCTCTCTCTCTCTCTCCCTCCCTCCTTCTCCCCCCTTATAAGGCAGTTAGATAGTGCAGTGGATGGAGTGCTGGTCCTGGAGTTGGGAAGACCTGGGGTCAAATCCAGCCTCAAACACTTAAGTGACTCTGGGCAAGTCATTTAACCTTGTTTGCCTCAATTTCCCCATCTGTTAAATGATCTGGAGAAGGAAATGGCAAACCACTGTGGTATCTTTGCCAAGAAAACCTCAAAAAGGTGTCGTGAAGACTCGGCATTACTGAAATGACTAAACAGCAGCAATAAATACCTACCTGTAGATATAGACCTATATTTATATAGATAGACATAGATCTATAAATATGTCTATAGATCTATATAGCTATATATCACTGAAATGCATCTTTATTATATATTAATATTTCACATATAACAATATATTATTATATATTATAAGGAAATGTATTTCAGATAGTCTTTGTAATTTATCATAAGATACTTACTTCAGCAAAAATTATTCCTTGGTTTCAGAAACAGAAAAATATATAACTCCAAAGCAGACTATAACTTTTTGATGACTAGGAATTTTTAGTTGCAAATAACACCTACTATCATTTCCATGGACCTTTGTAAAAAAGATTTTGTATTAGACATGGGTGATGTTTTAAGTTAAATTCAGTGAAGCTTGGAGTGTACTATAATGATTTTTTTGATGTATGAATTTCTTTCACTTGTTATTCTTTACAGGATTTCTTGGGCAGCTCAGAAAACCTAGTGTTTGGGATTCAGTAGCCACTGGGGGATGAATTCAGGTTGTATTAAAATTGAGCAGTGTCTTAAATTGTTCAGATTTTTTTCTCCTGTCATACTGCAAAGACCACAAAGTCTTAGATGACTTTGGAAAAGTTCAACTGGAAGACAGATCCAATTTGATTGTCTTCTTGGGAAGTAGTGAAACAATTAAGTAATCTGAAGATAATTGAACAATTATGGCATGATCTGTAATGTCTTCTACTTGAAATGTAAGGATGTCCCAGTGTCTGACTTCATCAAGGCAGACAGCTCAATCTTTGACAGTGTTAAAACTGACTGAACTTGTTCATCTCTAAGATGGATGGATAGTTGGGGAGAAATATACCTTACAAAATCAGGGCTACTTTTTTTCTAGCTGAAATGGCATTTAGATATAAATCTAAGCTTATGACTCCTAGAAAATACCCCTGACTATACTTGAAACAGCCTTCAAATTATTTCTTGTGAATTATCTTTATGATGCATGCGTTGAACTTCCATTAACACTAATGAGAATTATTGCGTGTGTATGCATGGATGGTAGGTAACTTTATTTTATGATGAGCAGAGGCAAGGAGGGAGAGGTAAATGTCCTAGATTTCATGACCTTTTATGGATTGTTCAGTAGAGCATTCAACAGAAAAGGGACAAAGTTGTCACCTGGGCTCCCACCATCATAGAAGGGTCCCTGCATTCAATATATATACATAATATTGCACATCCTAGATGAAGACCCTGGATTAATGAAATAACATAATGTTGCACATCCTAGTAATATGTTGAGGGTTTCTTATCTCAGCAAGGCAATGGCATGGATGTTGGAGACATCAATAGCCACTTCTAGCTAGTGCTAACCATTTCCTGACTCTTATTTTTGGTCAGCAACTTAGGGATTCAGCAATTGCTAATTTAGGAGATACCATGGCACCTGTCAAGTTAGTAACTGGGATGGGGATTTTATTGCCATGCTTTGCCTCAGCAAGTCAGTTCTATTATTCTACGTAGTGAAAAATACACGTAGAGTACAAATCATGCCTATGCAGGTTGTTTCCTTGCCTTTGGGGTTTTACTTTTCTGGAAAAAAGAATCTTTTCATCCAGAATATGAAAATCCTAGAAATGAAGACTGGGGATATATTACTCCTTGGTTCCTATGTGCATACTAATTAAGAAAGTAGTAGAGTGGTAAATGGAGTGTTGGACTTCAAGTAAAGAGGACCTGGGTTTAATCCTTGCCTCTGATTGTTATTGTTCAGTCAGTCAGTTGTATCCACCTCTATGTAGCCCCATGGACTTTATCCATGGGTTTTTCTTGGCAAAGATATTGGAGTAGTTTGCCATTTACTTTTCCCATGTGTTCTCATGTTTTAGATGAGGAACTGAAGCAAGTTAAGTGACTTGTCCAGAGTCACACAGTTGACAAGGGTCTGAGGCTGAATTTGAATTCAGATCTTCCTGACTCCGGTCTGGTACTCTATTGCACTATCTAGTTGTTCCCTGCTTCTGATACCTAGGTGCTATGCCACTTAACCTATTATCAGTTTCTTAGGCAACTTTCTAGGAGATAGCAAATATGTGGACTTAGGACCTGGGCTTGAATACTGGTTTTGTCATTTACTGTTCATGAGATATTGAAAAAATATTTAATCTCGCAGTTTCTTCATCTTTAAAATGAAGGGATTGGATTAAGTGACTTTTAAGTCACTATAAATTTGTTATCCAGTGATCTTCTAAGCCCTAGATGGCTAGGAATCTACTTTTTGGGGGTTGTTGCTCAAGCCAACAAAATCATAGATTCTTTACTAGTTGATACATATGTTTGGGACAAGTTTGCCTTATCTTCACAATGGTTATATTGAGAGGTCAGGAAGAGGAAGAAGTAAATGGTAATGCCAAGATTTCCAACATGGAGGATTGGAGAAATGGCAGTGCTACTGACAAAATGAAAGGAAAGTTGGGAGATATTATTATGAATTCATGGTGGGACATTGAGGTAGAGAGACAGATCTGAGATTCCAGAGAGAGGTCAGGGCTAAGGATTATGATGTTGGGGCTATCTATCTAGTTGTAGAAGTTAAAACTCTGGGGAGTATAGAGGTTGACAAGAGAGTAAATTTAAAGGAAGAAGAGAGCTAAAGACAAAAATGTTTGACACTTGGATCTGGAGCAGAATGAAGGGCTGTCAAAAACAACAAAGAAGAAGCAGTCAGAGTGGTATGGCAATATGGTAGCTTCAAAGCTAAGGAAGAAAAGAGACTTGAGAAAAAGCATTGATGTTAATTGACATTAATAATGTCAAGTATTATAGATGGGTCAGAAAGAATGTGCACTGAAATAGAATTGGTGACTAAGAGGTTACTAGTAACCTTTGAGAGAATAGTTTCCCTAGAGTGGTAAGGGTAGAAGCCAGAGAAACTTTTTTTTTTGCTTGCCTCCTATTTTGGTGTTCAATAAACAAAAATAAGATTGAATAGTTTTTAATTCCAAAGTTATACTTTAGAATGAGTATTAATGAATACACCTATGATTCTGCTCATTCCCATTGAATGTACATTTAACTAAATTCTCAGATTCCACTTTATCTGGTAGGAAAGAACAGAGAAAGAATCATGAGCATGACTATATTTTTTAAAAATGATAAAATAAGAAGTTGCAGAGAGGTACATAGTTTCCTTTCTCATAACAAATCTAGTAGATTATTTTTATAGGGGCTATTTCACTAACTTGCCCAGGCAGGTTGAGTTCCCCTAGGGCTACTCCAGGATTAAGGTGTGATTGTGCCAATCAAAGCCTGAACAGGATTTTAAAAGGTGCATTTGGACTAATCAGACTTTTCCTTTTTTATAAACTACACATGCACATTCACAAGAATGAAAGGGTGACCCTTACCTTTGATAGCCTCTGTTCCCTACCTAGATCCACTGGATTGGGGGGCAATCAATTGATCGCTCCTCTCCCTATGAATCTCCCTGTCAACTCCCTACTGCATTTAATTTTAATCATACCAATTCAACCATAATGATTTCTTAATTCTTGCTCTGTGTTGATCACAGTTCTCCCTAACATCTTCTTTGTGCTTGAGGTCCCCGTTGAATCCACTAACCTGTTTTATTTAACCTTTAACTATACATTAGAAGTGTGTTGTTCAGAGTAAAGAAATGCCAATGGTCGAAAAGGCCAGGGACTTTTAAATTAGGCCATTCTATCCTTGTGGGAAGCCACAGGAAGTGATAGTTTGCTATGGGTTCCATGCAGTTGTAGGTACAAAGATGTTTATTATTTCCTCTAGATATTTATTTCCAAAAATGTTTTCATTCTCTTTCAAGTTTCCTTATTATTCTGTCCCTTTTTATATTCACCCTGGAATCTGCTGTGACATTGACTCTAGCCAAGCTCATTTATAGCGACAATATTAACCTGCATTGATCCAGAGTCATGTAACATTTAAAAGGCAATAATGTTCATTAATGGCATCCTCTCTGGAGGATCAGAATGACAGTTGCATAAGTAAATTCATGGGTCTGATTTGCCATGAATACTGATGTAACCTACAGCTATTATCATTTCCTGATTAAAAAAAAATAAATAAAACAGCCAGTGATGGAAGGACCTAGGAAATTTAACTGAAAAAATATTATAGTAAAATGTATACTCTTTTAGGGCAAAGATTATTTGATTTTTTTGTCTTCGTACTCCTTGTATATTGTAGGCACTCAATAAATACTTCTTGAATTGTAGGGAAGAAAGATTGCTTACATTCTGTTTGCTGTTTCAGGTGATGTTCCTGAAATTGGTGAACACCCTCTCTGAAAAGAGATAAAAATAATACCCTGTACATTTTGTTGCTTAAGAAAATCCACTCAGGGCTACCTCACTATTGATTTCAAAAAATCCCATTGGCCTTCTGTCTGCTCAGTGCTCTGAAACCTTACCTGCATGCTCTGTGCTCCATTACCTTGTTCTCAGCAGTATGGCACTGTCTAACACCTGTCACTTTAGCTAGAACCCAAAGTGGTGCCAATGAGGGTCAGTAGTGAAAAGGTTTCTGAAGGGACTCTGTGTGTCCAGTCTCATTTCTCATTGTTTCACCAACCAATTATCACATAGTTTTCAGTCACCAGTGACTTGGATAGGATTCGGGATTTTCTGATGTATGAAATTTGAAATGGTTCTGTGAGTAAGCATCTATTGAGCACTTACTATGTGCCAGTCTTGGTGTTTATTTCTTCTTCTTTATTCTTTGATTCAGCCAAACTGGTTTTCTCTCTCTTCCTTACTCAGGACTCTCCAACTCCTATCTTCATGCCTTTGACCATATGCAATACCTGATGCACTTCTTCTTTTCCTCCACTTCAGAGTCTCTGTTTTCCTTCAAGATGCAATTCAGATATCATCTTCTGCAGGAAGCCTTTCTTGATTCCTCCCAACTACTAATGCCCTCCCTCCTTGTGCGTGCTGGAGCCAGCTCATACTGGCTCCTTATTGGTCGGTTTTCAGTGTGAAAATTTACATCTACAAAATCCACAAATGCTACAAATTAGTGTTTGATTAATTTTGTTGATTGTCTAGAGCAGTGGTTTCTTAAGCAAACTTAAGCAAACTTACTTAAGCAAACTTAAGTAGAAACAATAATACATAAGGATCCCTATAGACCACATATTGACTTAGAAAACCCCACATTAACATTATATTCTATTTTATTTTTATATACTTTGTTAAATATTTCCCAATTACATTTCAATTTCCATTGTCCACGATGGGGTGTATTATGGGCCACAGGAAGGACATCTGCCTATGTTTGATATCTTTGTTCTAATCTTAAGCAAGTGATGGAGGAACTTTTGGTTAATCAGATTAAACACAAAAAGTATATTCTAGTTTTTCCAGCTGTGCCCCTGACTCCCATAGTACCTTGTAACTACTTTGTCTATTTATAGTGTGTATTTATTAATTTTATATTTATATTATATATTTTATTTAGTATATATTGATGTATGTATGTATATTACATATGTTTTATTTGTATATGTATATATATATATATAGATATATATAGATATATATGAGTGTATTGTGTGTGTGTTATTTACTTGTAATGTCCCCCTGCCACCCATTAGCATGTAAATTCATTGCAACTAAAGATAATTTCATTTTTTGTACTTGTATCCCCAGAACCCAGCACAGGGTCTGGCACATAGTAGATACCTAATATATACTTGATTGGTTGATTAGATGCTGTGCTAAATGCTAGGGATATACTCCCTACCTTTGAGGAGTGTCCATTTTAATGGAGGGCACAGCATGTGAAGAATTAGGAATGCAGATATATGCAGAGTATCAGGGATTCATAACCTAGGGTCCATGAATTTATTTTAAAAAATACAATAACTATATCTAAATGTAATTGGATTAATTTTTAATCCTATGCATTTATTTTATTCATTTAATGACTTAATTCTGAGAAAGGACTCCTAGACTTTGCCAGGCTGCCAGAGATATCCATGACAGAAAAAAAAAGTTAAGATACTCTAGTGTAGATGGATGGTAACTCATTGATAACTTGTAAACACCTCCTGTAGAAGGTAGGATTTAAGCCAAGTATTGAAAGAAGGCAGGAAAGCTAGAGTCAGAGGGGTGGAGGTAAAGGATTCTAGACATGGACATTGGACCAACCAAAAGAAATGCGTGGAGTCTGAAGTTGGAGTGTCTTACGTGAAAGAGAACAAATAGGTTATTGTAACTGCAGAGTGTGTATAGGGGAGTCAAGTGTAAGAAAACTGGAAAGGTAGAAAGGGGTCAGGTTGTTATATTACAGGCTTTAAATGCAAAATAGGATATTACAGTTAATCTTGTAGATAATAGGGAGTCACAGGAGTTTATTGGGGCAGGGGAGGGATAGTGGTGATAAGTGCTTTAGGGAAGTCATTTTGGCAGTGGAGTAGTGAAGAGATTGGGGTGGAGAAAGACTTGGGGCAGACAGAACAATCAGAAAGTGATTGCAACAGTCTTGAAAAGTGATGAGAAACTGACCAAGGAAAGTTACTAGCTTTTGGTCATCTTAGATCTTGTATTTTCAGGATGACCTTTATTCAGTGTAATCTCTCTAATCTATCTCACTCTTCAGGAAGAATGGTAGTAGCTCCTGATACATAAATAAGCAAACAAACAATTAACACTTACTATGAACAGAGCAGCTAGGTTGCCCAGTGGGTAGAGTACCTGGCTTCAAGTCTTATCTTCCTGAGTTCAAATCTGGCCTAGTTTTTTGACCCTGGGCAAGTTTCTTCACCCTGTTCGCCTCAGTTTCCTCATCTGTAAAATAAGTTGGAGAAGGAAGTGGCAAACCATTCCAGAATCTCTGCCAAGAAAATCCCAAATGAGGTCATGAAGAGTTGGACACAACTGAACAACAACAAATGAACAGAGCACTATTGGGGGGGAGGGCAGGGAATAAATATTTATTAAACACCTACTATGTGTCAGGCACTGTGTTAAGTACCTTCAAAATATGATGATTGTTCCAATATTGTTGCAGTTTAGATAAGCATGATCTCTATTTTTGAAGAGGTTATGGTCCAGATGTAACCTAAATATGGGATATAATCATGTAAAAATTTTAGGTGGTCTTTAAAAAAAAATCTTTATGAGGTTTCAAGGGGGAAGAAATAAGTGACTTTCCTTGGTCTTCTCTCAGTGGTCTTGACTCCATATGGGGTCATGAAAAATTTGGCAACAGTAAAAGATTTATGAATGCACAACAACCAAAAATTAATTAAAAATCAAACACGTAATCAATGCAAGGTATTTCTGGCAGTGCTTGCCTGTGTTGCATCAAACCAATTCACTGCAGCCTGGATTCTGAACACAAAGCATGCACATTTTGCATTGTGCATGCGCTCAGGTCACACAACACCAAGGTGGTGAGTGGAAAACGTTTAAGAAGCCCTGCTCTTCATTATTGTTCTGGAGTCTCATATAAGGCTACAAGCATGACAAATTATCAACAGCTACTTGTTTTATTGGAAATAGTAGATAGGGATGATGATAGATAAGTCTTGAAATTCTTTCCTTCCTTCCAAAGGAGATCCAAAAGGTCAAGTGGTCACAAAGCTAGTAAACGTCAGTGGCAGGATTCACAGCCTAAGTCTTTTTGACTCTAGTTGCAGTCTGCTATACATTTTGCCTTTATTGGAAAATAAATAGCTTTCCAAAAGTCTAGACATTTTCAAAGCTACTTCATGTTAGTAGGAGTAGGAAAAGTCATTTTTAGGTCTCTGGTTTCTTGAGCTTGCCTTTGTTGTCTTCCAGAATATATTTTAACTATTGAAAAAGCTCATGAAAGAGCCATGGATATGTCCATATGATGAAAGATTAGTTTGAATATCCATGACTTTAGCTTTTTCTCTATTGGGTCATGGAATAGTTGTCAGTATTTTCTATGATTTCAAGACATTAGTATGTGACCATAGTTATCATGGGGAAAGGGCAGCAAGAATCCATGACTCTGGTTCTAATCCAGAAAAAAAAAAACCTGTTTCATTGGGAATGAAGTATATTGTATGAAATGGAAGAAAAAGGCAATTTAACCCTCTGAACCATATTGGAAGGGACCATAGAAGGCATAGCCCAAACATGTTCTGAAATAGGAATCCTTTATTGGTACTCAGCTCTACCAGTATCACTCTATCCTTGTACACTTTGCATATACCTTTTTAACCATAAAAAGTGAAGATTAGGCTCATCCTATGGCACAAGTGTGCAATTTTGGTATCTACATTTAACTTCTGACATTTTGTTCGGATCTTGACTAGGTAATCTTCTATGTATGGAAGCTAATGGTGACCAACATTTTCCACTAAAAAGATGAGTTCAGTCATGTGATAATTCTTTCTTTTTAAATTTATTTTACTGTGTTGGGATAGTTATTTTGCCTTTTTTTTTAAAGATCTCTGTTGGTGGATTTTGGAAAATATTTTGAAGACTTTTTCTAGTGTACTCATTTCATATGAAAGTAATGGTTTTTATATTCAAATGATATGCAACATGATTTGCGCTGCAAAATGTTTCTGAGAGACAATTTATATGGCCATGGCAGAATGGCATATGTAGATAAACAAAACGGCCATCAGGTATTCACCAGCTGCACTTAGCTCAAAGATTTTTATAAATACCAATTAATGCAAATGTAAGCAATTCCTGTTCTCTTTAACATATTTCAGAATAACTTTTTAAATGACTGAATCTTCAACAAATTGTCCACTACTGCAAGTTCAAAGCCTTTAAACATTAGGAATGATTGTTTTTGATCTTTGTGTAGATTTCCCATTATTTACTTCGGTACCCAGCTGGCTGTGGGTGGTATCTCATTCCTGGAAATTCATATCCTGAAAAGCAATGCTTTGGGGAATTATCATTTAGCTCCACAGCCATGGTGTTTCCAGCTCTAAAATGTCATTTGGAGCAGTAACCGAGTGCAGAGGCTAGAAATATTACCCTAGCTTGGCAGGACTGCATGAAGCCCATTTCTCAATTGATTGGTTCTTGGAATTTCCAATGACTTTAGTATGGGTTTTGTAGGTGGAATCATGATAGGCCTGGCAAGATGCCATGTCTTTGCTAATACAGTTATTGTTATTGACATCATTGATATGTATTCATCCTCCTCCAGAGCTCCTCACACAACAAATTTCTGGCGAGGGTCCAGGCTGAAATGCTACTTAGGTATAATTTTAAAGAGAAAACATATTTGGGTAATAGCAATTTTACAGTGAAGTTAGGAGGGCAAGGAGTAGAAGAGAAAATGATGTGATTCAGAAGCAAAGGGATATAATTTCCATATTTCTGAAGTTTGCATCTTTAGTGTATGGCAACTTAGCATTTTGCATAGTGCCTGGCACATAGTAGGCCCTTAATAAATGCTAGGTATCTGACTAGTATTAACTGAACCCTCTTTTCAGGCAGCAAGCCAACAAGCATTTATTAAGGTTTCCTATGTGCCAGGCGTTGGTATAAATACAAAGAAAGGCAAAAACAGTCTCTGCCCTCAAAGAGCTTACATTTTAATGGGGGAGACAACAGGTAAATAAATAGGTATATAAAAATCTATAGAAGTGGAAGATACTTTTTATAGAAAAAGGCACATTTGTTACAATCTGCTCATTTGAATTTAGTTAGTGGGTAATGGGGAGTGCCCATTAAGTCTTATTGACCTTATTTTGTATGTTAGACTATTACATCTCTATAATGATGTGGGCAACATTTGTCATTATCAGTTCTCTGTAATCATGGCTGATATTAAGTCAGAGTTCTTATCTATTAAAATTATTCATTTTTATAATATTAATGTTCTAAATTGTTCTGATTCTGCTCTCTTCATTCTGCAGCAGTTGATACATCTTTCCATGTCTCTGGAACTTTTTCCTCATTTCCTATAACGTAATAGTATTCTGTCACATTCAAATAACACAATTTATTCATCTATTCCTCAGTTCATTGGCATCCTCTTAGTTTCCAGTTTTTTGCTACAACAGAAAGAACTACTAGAAATATTTTTATACATATAGGATCATTTCATCTTTCTTTGCTTTCATTTGGGTAGTAGTAGAGCTGGGTCACTGTTTAGCAACTTGCTATGCATAACTCTAAATTGCTTTCCAGAATGGTTGGACCCATTTACAGGTTCACTGGCAGGGTATCAATGTGCCTATTTTCCTATAGCTGTTCAACATTCGTAATTTTTGACAATCTGATGGGTATGTTTTGCTAGACTCTTCTTAGATGATTCAAGACTCTCTCTCTATCCCCCCTTCTACCTCTTTCCTTCTCTTCCTTCTTTCCTTCTTCTGTTCCTCCTTCCTTCAGGGTGGAGGGGAGTGGGAAGCAAAAAAAAAAGAAATAATGTTTTAATAATTGAAAAAAAAGATCTATTTGACCTAAAGATTGAGGTAAAATAATGGATGGGGGAAAGGACCTCAGTTTATTTTTAGAATTCTGACTACAGAAGTATTTAAAGTACAAATTCAACAGGAAGAATGCTGTCTCCTTTGAAAACTCCAGAATGTGTTTTGGAATTTAATTGTTTAAAGATCTGGTTTTAATTTCAATCTAGCTGCATTATTAAAATGAATAAGAATTGATTTTTTTCCAGAAGGGCCAGACAAAGGTAATTTGTCTGTCTCGACAGCCATTTTAAGCAAAATGGGAATGTGAATCGTTTCAGATCATCACCCTCCCTCACTCTTACTCAGTACATTACTATTAAACTAATAGGAATATAGGAAATTAGACTTGAAAAACATCAGAGGTTATATTTGCAAAGCTGAAATATGATTTTTTCTCCTACCTTCATGGAAGCTCCCTAAACTTACTTTGAAAATTCACATTTTTTCCCCTTAAAAATGAATTATAGTTGTTTTCTGTAAAGACAGTAGTTGACCATATCTTGCACAAGAAATAAAACTCTAGATCATTAGAGTTCTCCTTGGTGAAAAGGGAATATATTTGATTTGCCTATTCCCCTAGTGTAATCAACCAACCCAAAATATGGATCGTCCCTGTACTAAGTGGGTTCCCAGTTCTAAGTGGGTAAGGCCAACACAAAAACAACTGGTAACTAACTATTGCTAAGAAGAAAAGGGTTTGTCACTGGGAAGATAATACAAAGACTAGAGTAGTAGAGATTGAAAAAAAAAATGGTATTTTACTAATGCAATCCACTTCTTAATTTAAGTCTATGCCAACGCTATTGTCAGAAAAATTCCAGGTGAGCCTACAAGATCGTGTAATCTTTACCAAATGATGAACTGGAAGACTCAGCAGGTTAAGAGAGATCACACAGATGACTTAACTCTCCTCTGGGCCCAGGGCTGAGTCCGTGATCCACTCTGGGAGTGCTGCTCTCTTCTCTGGGTCTGGGGATCAAGATCCACCATTGCTAATGTGCTGCTAGTGTTGCCCTGTTCAGAGTTCCTGGACCTGAGTGCATGACTTTGGCTCACCATCGTTCCACAGTTCCTGCCCTGGTCACTTGCCTGTGGGTTGAATTTGTGGTCTTGGGCTGGGAAGATGACTTCCTGTGTTTTCCATTTATCTTCTCTGATCACTACTTGGGTAACTCTCATCTTAGGCCATTGTTAGAGTAATTGTAGGGGGAGCTGGTCTGGCTGTATTTTTTTCTCCTACTCTATCAGCTTGGTTGGTCTCCCAGTTGAAGATGGAACACTACAACATGACCTTGCACCTTCCTACATGTCATGAAAGGTTAAGGAATATTTCCAAGGACTAGAGATAAAAATGCTTCAATGGCCTGAGACTTAGTTTGATTGAAACATTTTGATCTGGACTGTTCATCAAAGGCACACTTAATATCCAGAGTACTAAAAGTTTGATTTTGTGAAGAAATTTTAAGAATACATGTCACAATTTTCTGAACTATGTGTGAATCATGGAAAAACAAGTGACTTCATTAAGAGGACATATGGGAGGAAAGAGAAAAGAGAAGGGAAAAAGTGTTTATTAAACACCTACTATGTGCCAGGCACTGTGCTAAGAACTTCACATGTACTATCTCACTTGATCCTCACAGCAACCCTAGGAGATAGATGGAATATAAAACATTAAAAGGGTTTTTTATGTAAAAAATTTTGAAGTTCATTTTATGTCAATGAATCTAATTGCTTTACTTTGTCATAGTTAATTTTTCCAGAATAGTAGTAGGTGCTTAATGTTTGTGTTTTTGAATTGCCAACCATTGTTGATTAATAAAATGAAGCTAGTTCAGCTATGCCATGCTGTCTTGGGCACTGTCCTGTTCATTTTTTTTCACTGATTAGAATATGTATGTGGGTGGTATTTTTACAATATTTGTAAGTGACATAAAGCTAGGAAAGGCTAGCTTATACATTAGAAAATTGAAATGGAATCCATAAAGTTCTAGATGTGCTGAACCCAACAAGAACAATCAGATAGTTAGCATGAAAGTAAAGTTCTGAAGATAGAGTTAAAATTTTTTGTGTGGGTAGGAGAGCTATTTTTCAAATGATGTGAATTGCAAAATAATTTTATTTTAGTTGATTTTAAACTCAATAAAAGTCAACATTATGATGTGGTAGCCAAAAAAGTTAATGCAATAGTGAAGGTGGGTGGAGAAAGAGATCAACTGAATCACTCAACCCTGTAAGGGGGTAAAGGTGGTTGATTGCTAGATTCCACCCCCTCTCCCCACCCTTGTATGATATTAAACTGGCATCTCTCTTTGGTAATAGTGTTCACTCTGCCTGGAATTACTTCCCACCAGATTTCCTTTTTTAAACCTGACATCCAGAACAAAGTAGATAATTGTCCCACCATGCTTTGGTCAGTTCTGGGCATCATTCATCTTAGGAATGTTTACCATTATGGGGAATATCATAATAGTTGCTTCAAGTCCTCCCATTTTGAAAAAAAAGATTCAGTTTAAATCTACATAGCTCTAGAGTGAGAACCTGAGGTTGGTGGGTGGGGTTATGGGTTAGCACTATGCTCAATATGGAAGGGGAGAAAATAAAACTTTCCTAATGAGTAGAGTCTCTCCAGATGGCATGTTGTCTTGTGAAGCTTTAAGTTATCCATTAGTTGAAATTAATGAGCTCTCATCAGGAATGATGTAGACAGAATTATTGCCTTGTCTAGGAGATTAGACTACAGCAGGGGTCCTTACCTAGGATCTATGAATTTGCTTTTTAAAGATATTTTGGTAACTATGAATCAATATATTTAGTTTCCTTTGCAATCCTATGTATTTTATTTTGTGCATTTAAAAACATTATTCTAAGAAGGCTAGACTAATAGGCTTCACTAGATTGCCAGGGGCAGGGAGGGGGGTCCATGACATAAAAATGGTTAAGAACTAATGATCACTTATCTCCAAATAATCACTAATATCTCATAAACTAGTATTTATGGCTTTTTTATTTCATCTATTTCAGTGGATGCAGTTGTTACCCCCATGTAGGAGAGAGTCTTAACATCTTTCCTGAGTTCTGTCATAATGCAGTGAAAAGGATTATCTAGGAGTCTTTACTAAGATGTAAAGCATCCCCCACAAATTGGGGACACCCTGTCCCACAAGTACATGCATACCCCAGAGGAAAGTGGACTCAAGTTTAGAGTACATGTGTGGCACGTGGGACAATTCTCAACTCCTGGGAGTTCTTTTGTTGAAACTTCTTCACTTCTCTCACTCTCAGAAGTACAGCTTAAGTGTGATGTAATTTTCTTGCTAGGTCTCTTCTAGAGTCCTGAAGCTTTCTTTCCTCAAGGTACCTGGTTTATTGCCCCTGACTTTTGATGCCAACATTGCCTTAGCCTCTACTGTCCTAGGGAAGTCCCAAATTTTTCAACCTTTTAAAGTTTACTAGGTCACTTTCTGATCAGAGGTAGGGGAGGGAAGAGAAAGAAATAGAGGCTTTCCCTCCCAGATGTATTTCAGTCTCAGGGACTCCCTGGAACTGCTTCCATCACTGAGCTTGCCTGCCACTCAAACATTATATTCATAATTGGTTCACTATTTTGTTTAAAAAATCCCATAGGTCATGACTGAATCTCTGCAGCCAGTCCTAATATAATTTTTGTGTAGGATCAATTCATTTCATCCAATGGCTTTAACTCTTTCCAAATTAATTAAGCCTTTCATATCTAGCGTGATACCTTTGCTTGATTGATTAATTGATTCAATAGAGGTGTTCCTTTGATTCAGCAGAGGTGTTACCACTTGACTAAGGAGATTCTTTAAGTGGGGTATCATGATCTATTCGATTAATCCCCCCTTATCTGTATATCCCAAGTCCTGCCTTTGATACATTATGGCTGAATGACTCTGGAAAAGTGATTTGACCTCTGAAGCAACTCTTCATAAGACTAAGTTGAAGGGAGAGTATATTGGTAACAGTTTTCTTACCCAAAGGGGATTCCATGCCTATGTGCTCCTTTTAATTTTATCTTTTAGACTTTGCAATTTGCAAATGATTTTCAAGGACATTGTGTCCCTTGAGCCCCTTAGCAATCCAGTGAGGTAAGCAGGGGAGTTATCTTCATTTTAGACATGAAAAAAATGAAACTCAGTTATACAGTGTCTCATTGCTTGTGCTAGACTATAAGCTTCTTGAGGGCAAAGGATTTGTTTTAGTTATACTGTTGTCCTATAATTGCACCTTCTCTAAAATAGATGCTAAATAAATATTTGTTTAGTTGAGTTAAAAATAGAGATTCATATCATTAGAAATGCCTATATTCAACCAAATGAAGACAATGATTTCTGACCTAATTTACACCAGTTTAAAATTTTTGTTTACAAAATAATTTTATACCTTTTGATTTCATATAAACTTATCATTGCAATAACAGCAAGGATAGAAACGTTGCTCAGGGTTTTGATTTTTTCTTCTCCCCACCCTAGAAGAATTTTTGGTGACACACTGTCCCTCATCTAATTTTGTTTTTCAGGCAGATCAGTTTCATCAATGTGATTTTCACAAGCATTACTTGCCTGACTCTTCCCAATTAGAAGACTGGGCCTATCATTCATTATCTCTATCCCCCACTTATCTTTTGGTCTTCTGAGTCCTTGAAGTACCATTTGCTAACTCATTTGTCTGAATCAAGATTAATCATCGACTGTTAGCTATCCTGTTTTAACAAAGTAATTTTTTTCTTATATACTCAGGCTTACATACACTTGCTTTCAAAAATACATCAACAAAAAGAAAGCAAGATGCTTCATCATGTGCCCTGGAGAATGGAAGAGAGCTTCTCAGCATTTCCTTTATCTTTAGTATTTTAGGATATATTAATGACAGCAACCTCATATAATTTACCATTTCCCAGAGGCGTGTTTCCCAGACATCTGTCTCACTACTGCAATTCAACATATACTAATTGTGTGCCACCCCCGCATGAGCTATTATATTAGACACTGAGTAAGACAAAAGAATAGGAAGACATATAAGCCCCTGTCCTCAAGGAGCTTACACTCCAATCATAAAATTAGAGTCCATTATTCCCATAGTTCCATGCCCTTGAGGTTATATGAATTCTCTAGTTCTGTTCAAAGAAACATTTGAAATAATATTCCTTTTAGTTCCTAAACCTTTATTAATTATAAAGCATAGTTTCATATTCAAAAATATGACTATCTTTCTTGTTTTTTTTTTTAGGGGGGATGGGGGAAGGTATGATTTCCCCCATTACAATTCCTAATTGCATGGTTCATTTTTTTTCCTCTCTTCCCTGGATTTTAAAGACACTACTCTGTCCTGTTTCTCATCCTATCTGTCCGACAGTTCTGTCTCATTCTTCCTAACTGCATCATCCAGATGTAGGCTAACCATCTTAGTTTAAGGACTTCTATTTTGAAATTGCCCTCCATTAGATTTATAGATAGGGAACATACTTGACAATTTAACTGCAAGTTTTCCCATTTTTCTCTCATAAACATGTGGTACTATGCTTTTTGATGCCCAGGAAGGTCTTACCCAACCCCAGAAGCCAGCTCAATCAATATGATCTGTTGGTGCCCCTTATATTCCTATCTTTACCTTTGCAACTATTTTATTTCAACAAGTGTAGGATATCCCAATTTTGATACTAAGGAAATCTTGAACTTAACAGGCATCTTGCTTATTTACCCATTTTGTTTTTTGTGATGTCAGGAGCTTTTTATGTTTTTGATTCTCTGAGGTTTAACACAGTCCTTGGCACATAGTAAACACTTATTAAAAACTTGTTGAATGTTTGATTGGTTTTATCCTCATTTCTTGATTAATAATTATTTAACTTGGGTGGCATAGAAGATGGCGGAGTAAAAGCAGTGACTTGCTTGAGCTCTCCCCCAAACCCCTCCAAATACCTGTAAAAAATGGCTCTAAACAAACTCTAAAGCAGCAGAACCTACAAAAAAGATAGAGTGAAACAAATTTCCAGCCCAAGACAACCTAAATGGTTGACTGGAAGGGTATATTGAGTTGGGTTGGGAGAGGAACGCAGTTCAACCTGGGTGTGCAGGCAAAAACCAGGCATCAGCGAAGCTGGAGCAGGTCTCAGGGGACTAAATCATGGGCAACTGTGGCAGTTTCATGACTTCTCAACCCACAAACACCAAGACAACTTAGAAGGTCAGTAGGAAAAGTCTGTGACAGCAGTGAGAGAGAAGCTAGGTCCCAGCACCAGTCCCTGCATGCCCCGTGATGGCAGCTGCTTTCAGAGCTCTCGGCCCATGGACTGAAGGGGAATTGAGTGACTGATCAGAGGGAGAGTGCAGGGATCTCTTTGTTGCTGTTGAGGATTCTCTTGCTTTGCCCATGCTTGGATCTGGGTCACAGTTCTGGGTGGCAATCCTGGAGCAAGGAGGAGTGCTGACATGGTGGAACTCATAGTGGCAATGGAGAGGGAATCCTCCTCACAGTTCCAAGGCAGAAAAGAGTGCTTGTGGTCACTCATAGACCAGAGCACAGGCCAGAAAAGGAGTAAATACTTCACCCTTGATTGTACCACCTTGGAAGAATGGAAAATTTATGGGTCCCTAGAAGTATCCCTAAAAACAGCTACACAAAACCCCCAAAGCTTGGGACAGTACATTCTCCACACTGGAAGCAGACCCCTACCTTAACAAAGATCATGAGCAAACTGCACAAAAAAAGTCAGACCATGTTTCTTTGGTGACAAAGAAGATCAAAACATACAACCAAAAGAAGACAACAAAGTCAAAGTTCCTACATCCAAAGCTTCTAAGAAAAATGTGAATCGGTCCCAGGCTATGGAAGAGCTCAAAAAAAGATTTTGAAAAGCAAGTAAGAGAAGTGGAGGAAAAACTGGGAAGAGAAATGAGAGTTATGCAAGAAAATAATGAAAAACAAGTCAACAGCTTGCTAAAGGAGACCCAAAGAAATATTAAAGAAAATAAAACCTTAAAAAATGCCCTAACCCAAATGGCAAAAGAGGTTCAAAAAGTCAATGAGGAGAAGAATGCCTTAAAAAGCAGAATTAGCCAAATGGCAATGGAAGTCCAAAAGCTCATTGAAGAAAATGCTTCCTTAAAAATTAGAATGGAGCAATTGGAAGCTGGTGACTTAATGGGAAATCAAGACACTGTAAAACAAATCCAAAAGAATGAAAAAATAGAAAACAATGTGCAATATCTCATTGGAAAAACAACTGACCTGGAAAATAGATCCAGGAGAGAGAACTTAAAAATTATTGGACTATCTGAAAGTCACAATCAAAAAAAAGATCCTAGACATCATTTTTCAAGAAATTATCAAGGAAAACTGCCCTGATATTTTAGAACCAGAGGACAAAATAGAAATTGAAAGAATCCACCGATCATGTCCTGAAAGAGATCCCCAAAGGAAAACTCCTAGGAATATTGTAGCCAAATTCCAGAATTCCCAGGTCAAGGAAAATATATTGCAAGCAGTCAGAAAAAAAAACAATTCAAAAATGGACATTCAGTGAAATAGAGGACTTTCAAGCATTCTTGATGGAAAGATCAGAGCTAAATAGAATTTTCAAATACAAGACTCAGAAACATGAAGAGGTAAACAGGAAAGAGAAATCATAAGGGACTTATGAAGGTTGAACTGTTTACATTCCTGCATGGAAAGATGATATTTGTAACTCATGAGACCTTTGTCAGTATTAGGGTAGTTGGAGGGAAAAAAATTATATGTATGTATGTATAGATAGATAGAGGCCACAGGGTGAGTTGAAGATGGAGTGATATCTGGAGAATAAAATTAAGAGGTGAGAGAGGATTTTTGGAGAGAAGGAGAAAGAGAGAGGTAGAATGGGGTAAATTACCTCATAAAACAGACAAGAAAAAGTTTTTACAGTGGAAGGGAAACAAAGGAAGGTGAGAGGAATTGAGTGAATCTTATTCTCATTTGATTTGGTTTAAGGAGGGAATAACATATCCACTCAATTGGATATGGAAATCTATCTTACCCTACAGGAAAACAGGAAGGGAAAGGGACAAAAGAGCAGGGGAATGATAGAGGTGAGGTCAGATTGGGAGAGGAGGAATCAGAAGCAAACAATTCTAAGGAGGGACAGGGTCAAAAGAGAGAATAGAATAAATGGGGGTGGTGGTGGATAGAATTAAGGGAAATAGACTTAGTTTTTCAGAACATGACTACTATGGAAGTGTTTTGCATGACTACACAAGTATAACTTATATCAAGTTTCTTGCCTTCTCCATGAGGGTGGGTGGGGAGGGAAGAAGGGAGAAAATTTGGAACCCAAAGTTTTAAAAACAAATGTTAAAAAATTGTTTTCGCATGCAACTGAGAAATAAGATATACAGGCAATGGGGTATAACAATCTATTTTGCCTTACAGGAAAATGCATACAATCTTGGGGTGGGGGGAAGGGAGGAGATGGGGAGAAAATTTGAAACTCAAAATCTTGTGGAAGTGAATGTTGAAAACTAAAAATAAATAATAATTAGTTAACTTGGTTGGAACAGTCTACTGAAGGATATTTCCCAATTTAGGGAAACATATATTTAAGTTTAGGTCATTTTCTCCAATAAAGATTTGAGTTAACCTATTCTGGAAACCAGAAAATGGTGTTTATTCAATGGCAATATTCTGGCCCCTAAATGTGACTATGCCATAAGATTGTGCCCTGACCTTCTTTTCTCTATATTTTCTCACTTGATAACCTCATCAACTCCTGTGGGTTCTGTTACAATCTCCATCACGCTGTCTCCAAGTCTATATGTTCAGTTCCATATCATACGACTAACTTTTTGAATTGGATATCCATAATAGGCATATCGAATTTAAAATGTTCAAAACAGAACACTCTTTGCCTCTCCCCTGGAGAACTCCTCTTAAGAATCTCAATATTTCTGATAAAACCTCTCCCAACTTTCTAGTTATCCAGGTTCATAACACTGGGGTCATACCTGATTCTTTGCTCTCTCTCACAACCAATAGCCAACCCATTGTCCAATTATGTTGATTCCACTTTTTTAACATTTCTTTCATTTGTCTTTTTCTCCCCTCACATGGCTATTATCCTACTTTATGACCATATGACTGTTTGCTATTATAATAGCCTAATGTTATTGAAATGAACTACTGATTTATCTCTCTGGTCTCTTTCTTCTCCTATCCATCTTTTTGCATAGCTTCAAAAGTGATATATCTCTCAAATGTAGGTGTGAATATGTCATTTTCCTGTTAAATAAACTCTAAGGGTTCCCTTTATCCCTAGGATCAAATACAAACTCCCCAATTTGAAATTTAATGTCCCTATTTGGTTCCAATCTACCTTTCTAGGTATATTACACATTATTCTGCTTCATTTAACCTAAAATCAGCCAAACTATCCTTCTTTTCTTCCTCAGGATCACAACATTCTGTCTCCCATCTCTGTGTTTTTATAAGGATTTACAAAAACATAAGCCTAGGATTCATTCTAATCCTAGAATGAATAGATGAATGAATGGAAAGCATTTATCATATATTTCAGGCTAAGTGCTGGGGTAATGCATACTGAGTGCTGAGATGACAATACGGTAGCAAGACAGTCTCAGCTTTCACAAAGCTTACATTCTAATGGTAGGAGACAACACATAGAGGGACATGGTGACCAAGGACAGGAGTTTTGTTTCGATTGTCATGGGAATGATGAGTTTATTTCATCATTGCAAGAGAATGACACACGATTTCCAGAAACAATTGTAGTGTTTATTTGATTACTGTGCCCAAAGCAAGATGTGGAAAGGATGTCTGGAGTCAGCTGATGGATGAGAAGTGAATTTGGCCTGATCTGTAGCTAGTTAGATATAATGGAGTAAGGGAAATGGTACACGCTTCTTAACCAATCAAGAAAGCTCTATCCTGGTTGGTTTATCAACTCCCCAAGGGACTGTGGATTATGTTTGTGGTGGTATGTTTTTAGCAAGTGCTATTTCATGTAGATCCAGTAAAGGAATGTATACCCTCTGTTTCTTAGAATTCCTTGATTGCTTCAAAACTCCCATCAAAAACCATTTCCTATATGATGATTTTCCTACCACCTCTCTACTCCACTGTGCACTCCCCCTATTAACTTTCATGTATTTTATGTATAGTTTGTATAAACTTTTATGTATGCTTTCCATCTTTCCTGAAAGAATGTAAGTTCCTTGAGGTCAGAGACTGTTGTATTTATATCTTTGGTACCCCCATACCTTGAACCTTGCTTGGCACAAACTAGACAGTAACTTGCTTGATAATTGCTTGATTGAGCCAAAGACAGTACTGGCTCTCAAGAAGCCTAACTTTGCCCTGAATAGATAACACAGGTGGATATAGGAAAATAGATTAGAGGAATGTAGAAAGGAGGGATTTGTAGTAAGCAAAATTCAGCTTGCATTTTCCTTTGGAGATCCATTGTAAGAGTGTGGGAGTGGAAGGTTTATGTTTGAAAGTTGCTTTTATAAAACATGAGGTTGTTCAGCAATTTCCTAAAGTCCTGCACACATTCTAGCTACATTGTGTTTGCTGTATTGTACTTCTTTGTTTTTTTTTCCCCCATTGCATGAAGACATGATTAAGATTTGGTTTTTTATGTCTTATATATCTTATAGTAGGCAGGAATGACTCTCTCCTCCTCCTGATATAGTCCAAGAATTCTCATTGGAAACAAAGATATTCTGGGTCTCCTTGTAATTCCCTAAATTAATGGCATTTTCCCTTGAAACACCAAGATTTGTAAAAGACAAAAACTTTAATAATGAGAATTCATATGCATTGCCTTGAGTTTTTTCAGTTAATATCTTGTCACCAGCCTTTAGTGTTTAAACCAAGTGGTCTATTTAAAATGGGAAAGTTATAAGTGCCCTGCATCCCTCATGCTTTATGATTTCTTTCTCCATAAATGGAAATAACAATTGGAATAGTACCTATCTACTCTCTCTTCACCTCAAGGAGTATGATAAGGTAAATTGATATGTAGTCCTGGCATTAAGTGGGCCATCCTAAACTTAGTTTCCTTTTCATTTTAGTACTTAAGGAACCTTGGATTAAAAGCTATCACATGAAGTTTTCTATGAGAATGAGTCTCTTTGCATCAATGAGTACATATTTCTCCACAGAATAAAGAGTCTAAAGTGGATTATTCTACATAACTTGCCTTCTGCATTCAAACACATTTATACCCTGATAGTGCATTGCCTTGTAAATATTTTCAATCCAAGAGAAATGAAGTCTCCCCCTCACCTGAGATATGGCACTTGTGATGAAAAGTCATTTTGGAGATTTTTTTTTGCATTATTTATGAAAGAAAACCAATAGAAATCACTTTCATATTTTAGACTAAACTTGTTCATTGTAGGAATATGATTCCAAAGGCAACTAAAACTTCCACCAAAAAAAATTTAAAAAAAAAGAAATTCAGATGGTTTCGGCAGTATCAGAAGTGATAAATTCAAGCCTAAGTCACGAAAGTGCTGGATTTGAAGTTTAAAGATCTGTGTTCAAATGCTGCTTCTGTTTCTTATGTAACTGTGAAACCGTAGTTGAGTCACCTATGAGGGGTGGGGAACCTGTGACCTCAAGGCCACATGTGACCCTCTAGGTCCTCAAGCGCTGTACTTGATATCTACTTAAAATGCTGCCCTTGAAGACCTAGAGGGCCACATATGGCCTCAAGGCTGCAGGTTCCCCACCCCTCTCTGGGTATCTTTATTTGTAAAATGAAATAGTTGAACTAAATGATTTCAAAGGTCTCTTTTAAAATCCTATGATTCTATTAATTAATTTTTATTCCTTACTTGTTCTTTATACTGATAGGATCATGGATTAAGAGCTGAAAGAAACCTCATATACCACAAAGTAAAACCCCATCAATTTACAAATGAATGAAGAACTGAGGCCCAGAGAGGTTAAGTGATTTGCTCATGGTTGCATAGGTAACAAGTCATTTGATTTGTAGTTTGTGCTTAAAATGACTTAATAATCCTAGCATACAATAAGTTTAGTAACACCATATTTATAGGAAAAGTAGTCTACATATTTGAGCCTGGTAAGTCAAATTTTCTTCAGTGTTGATTAGGTTTTTGTTTTTAGAAAAAAGAAAGTTATATCCTATAGTTACAATCACTATTGATTAACAGCAGACCCACCTTTTCCTCATAGACAGATTAAACTTCTCATAGCAGTGATACTGACATCAAATCATTGTGTCCTAGGATGTCTGTGTATTAACAGTATTGCTACTTACCAACTTAGTGACTGAAACTTTGAATTTTCCAACATAAAATTATAGTCAACAATGAAAACATGTGGAACATAGAAGTTGACTTGGAAATTCAGTTCATGGTAATAGGTGGTAAATTGTCTTTTTATTTTTCCATTTTTGTTATATAAACATTTTTATTATGTACTCATAGGGGACCAAAATACATAAATAAAAATTTCAATAATATACAGTCATTCATTATAGAATTTATTGTTATTAAATAATTTATGTTCTACTATCAGTCTTTTGTATAAATGCGGGCATACACACTCACATCTATACACATGTTTTTAAAATAATGTTTTAGCTTCTCATTCAATCATTTTTTGGACATATGCTTTATTTTATCATCATAGTAGGTTCACAAAAAATAGATTTAGAGGTAGAGGGGACCTTAAAATTAATCTAGCACAAGTTCATTGTATAGAAGAAGGAAATGATGTTGAGTGGTTAAGTGACTTGATTAAGGATGCCTGGATAGTAAATGACATGTTCTTGGCTGTTATTTAATGGATCTACTCAATGGCTCATTGAGGGAGAAGTTGACCTGATGTGTGACCCACAAAGTCACCCCCAGATGTGACTTCTGATATCATGAGGTCACTTTATGTTGTTCTCTCTCAGATGCCACAGTGTTTACTTAGTGGTATTCAAATGTGGCAGACCACATTGTAGCACGATGGGACATGCCACTCAGAGAACACGTCATCACTATCACCTCACGTGCCCTTAAATTCTTGTCTAGGGAATGTCGTATTATATTTACCATAAAAAAGTCTGAAATTAGAAGGATCTTAGAGATTGCATGTTTTAAACTTCTTATTTTATCTTTGAGGAAACTGAGACCTAGACAATAGAAGTGACTTTGGCATGGTAAGGGAGACTACAAGTGGCAGAGCTGGCACTGAAACTCTGGTTTATAGGGTCGTATGACTCTCAGGGTAATATTTGTTCCATCGTAGTGTGTTGTAGTATTCGATAGCATTCTTTACATTACACGCTTCAATTCTTATCATAAAGCAGTGTGGTGGAGACAAAAATTTCCTGGAGTTGGAAGCAGAGATCCCTGGATTTGGCCTTTGGTTCTGCCATATACTGCAGTATTTGACCTGCCAAGACATTTCATCTCCCTGAGACTCCATTTCCTTATCGATGAAATGAGAAAATTGAACTCGATGACCTCTCAGGGCCCTTCTGCCTCTTTAGTCTATGATCCATTATTATTCTTTGTCCTAGACAGAGAAAAGAACCGAATATCAGGTTAAGTGACTTGCTGTAGTCATAGATCTATTTAGTGCAGATATTAGGAGTAGTTCTCTTGATTGAATGTCCAAGGTACTTTGCATTAATTTGCAAAATAGGGGGAGGTGGTGATTCTTCCTTTTTAGATTGGGTGCTTGCAAGATGGGCACTAGCATTCAAATGAGGTCGTTGTAAATGGGATCTTAGTTCCTAGATAGAAATGTAGTGGCCGGTCTTGCCTTCCTTCATCTATGACTGGGGAGGAAAAAAAAAAGATTTCAATCTCTTTTCTAATGTGAATCACTCAAATGCATGACATTTTCAGCTTAGCCTGCTATAATATGGTTTCCATCATTCTAAGCTTTCATCTAGTTCCTGACTTCTCATTTGCATATCTAGATCATTCTCCTTGAAATATTTTCCTTCAGACCGAGTATGATTCATAGATTTTTGTTGTGAACTCGTAGAAAATGTTTTACGTGTCACCAGTGTTTTATGGAAAGTTTACCCTTTCAGGTGTGTTTGGAGAGAAAGATCATTCACATATATAATCTTAGGGATATTCTTGATAGGAAGTCCTACATGACCTGAGTTTTAATTACCCTGGAGAATGCCTGCTTTCCTTCCTTTTTACTTTTAACCATTGGGTGGTTTCCAAAAGTCAAGTGTCAAGGAACTAGAAACAAGGAAACATCTTAAATGGACTTTAGCCACTGTAATTTTGAATCACAGAACATTGTATTTTATATTTCAAATGTTTTGGCATAGTTTTTAGCTAATCATGGCATAATGCATTGGATATTGGACTTGGAATTAAGAACACCTTGTTTTGAATATTGCCTTTGAAACATGCTATCTGGGTAACCTTGGCAAGTCACTGAATTGCTCTTTGCCTCAGTTTCCTCATCTGTAAAATGTGAGGTTGCACTTAAAAATCACCAGTATCCCTTTAATCTCAAAATTTATGATCCCTGGAGAAAAGGCGAATGTTTTAGAGAAAAAAAGATAACCCAACAATACCTAAATTACGTATTTTCTATAGACTGACATCATGTTAATTCAGTGGATGTATCAATGCTATATGATTTACTCAAATGAAAAGAATCATATTATATTGTGTCTGCTGCATTAAAATTTTTATTATAAATTTAACAATAGGCAAACATACATGTTCTAATATTCAAATAATAGAAAAGTGGATCATGTGAAATGATCGAGTTCTGTTATGAACAGTATCTTTTTGAAAAGCATTGAATTTGAAATGAAGGTAACAAAATTTTTGTATGTTTTTCTCCTGGACCTTTTTTCCAAATGTGCATTTTTAATATTGTATTGATGCTCTTTTTTTCTTTCTGCAAGGAACATGCCACTCAGAGAATACATTATCACTATCACCTCACATGCCCTTAAATTCTTGTCTAGGGAATGTAGTATTATATTTATCATAAAAAGTCTGAAATTAGAAGGATCTTAGAGATTGTATGTTTTAAACTTCTTATTTTATCTTTGAGGAAACTGAGACCTAGAAAAGAGACTGGGGCTGGATATATACTATAGATCTGGAAGTCATCTGCATCAAAATCACAATTAAACCCATTAGAGCCGATAATATCACAGAGAGAGAAGAGAGGAGAGCTCATGGTGTGGCCTTGGGATACTCCTAAAGTTGGGAGTATCATTGATTTTTTTATGCTGCCATGTTTCACATTAATTCCTTTCAATACATTCTACTTTCCAGACAAACTGAACTTTACATTGCTCTCCTCGTGATGGTGCATCTCCCATCTCTATGCCTTTGCATTGACTGTACCTCACTTCTCAACGTCATGCCTGCACTTCTTTTCCTTCTCACTTTCCCCAGGCTCAGCTCAAATATCACCTTTTGCAGGAAACTTTCCTGTCTTTACTCAACTGAAAATGCCCTCCCTTTTAAGCTTATCTTCAACCTAAGTATGTATCTTGTGCATACCTAAATATATACGTGTTGTCTCCTTCATTAGGATATAAGCTCTATAAGAGCAAGAACTATTTTTACTTTTTTTTAACCCTTAAAGTTTACTACAGTTCCTCACATATTTGTTGTTATTCAGTCATTTTCCAGTCATGTCTGACCCTCTGTGACCCCCTCTGTTTTTTTTTTTTGTTTGTTTGTTTGTTTGTTTTTTCTTGGCAAAGATACTGGAGTGGTTTGCCATTTCCTTCTCCAGCTCATTCAATAGATGAGGAAACTGATACAAAAGGGTTAAGTGACTTGCCCAAGGTCCCACAGCTAGTAAGTATCTGAGGCTAGATTTGAACTCAGGAAGATGAGTATTGCTGATTTCAGGTCTGATCCCCCTACATTGCATATAGTTAGCACTTAGTAAATTTCGGTGATTAATTTTTGGAGTGTAGTTTCCCTGGCTTCTGCCTATGGGCATTCTTTTGTTTTCTCCTCTGATCACCTCCACCTTCTAATTTCCCCATACTTTCCACTATTCATCATGCTGACTACTTACTGGAGTTGTGGTTATGCTTGCTGGTGCTGATATTCATCCCACACCTGGCCAGAGCAGCCAAGCAGGTGCCACACTGGAACAGCAACATCAACTAACATTTAAGTAGCACTTATTATGTAACAGGTGCCACCCTAAATGCTTTACAAATATTATCTCATTTGATCTTTACAACAATCTGAGAGCTAGGTTCTATTATTGTTCCCATTTTACAGCTGAGGAGACTGAGGCAAACGAGGCTAAATGACTTGCCCAGGGTCACATAACTGGTAATTATCTGGAGTGATTTGAACTCAAGTGTTCCTGACTCCAAACAATTGCCAAGTCTTTCAGAAGCAGGGCCGCCATGTTGCTCTTCATGGAGGAGCTGGTCCATTACTTAGCGTAGGAAGGAGACCATTTCTTTTCTCTTTTAGTGAAAGGAAGTGTATTTCATGTCAATTCTGGAAATAAATTATATATATATATATATACATATATACACATACATACATATATATGTGTGTGTGTGTGCATGCATATGTGTATGTATGTATATTTGTATATATGTATATGATGTATGTATATATGCATATGTATGTGTATTATATGTATGTATATATGTATATGTGTGTGTATATGTATGTATATATGTACAATATATGTGTATACGTACGTATATATGTGTAATATGTATGTATGCATGTATATATATTTGTGTGTATATATATTTGTGTATATATATATTTGTGTATATCTATACATCTATATCTATATCTATATCTATATCTATATATGAATAGCCTAGTTGGAAAAGACATCACAGTGAAGTTGCTAAGATATTCCTGGGTCCTGAAGTCTTTACCCATGATATCGAAGGCCTCACCGTAAGAGGAGCTAAAGTCATTGACGGTGTTTTCACTGACATGTTAAAAGCTAAGTATCCCATGGGTACACAGTCCATAGAATCCTCAATAATCATGACAACTGGAGGTTCTAGCCACGTTTTGGAATCCATTTATTCTGACAATGTTCTAAATTAGGTACTGTCCTTAGTGGGGGCAGAGGAGACCTCTGGAGGCCATACACAGATATTAGATTGCATTCTTTGTAGTTGACCAAGAATTAGATGAGGTGACTTCTTATCTAAGAGAAGTTGACTTTAAAGAACTCCAAGTGGCTTATCTTCTTGTTTCTGAGTCACCTTTTTATCTGAGTAAGTCGAAATTTTTACTTAGTAAGAAAGAAAGAAATCCTTTAAGACAGGACATAAATACCACTTACAACAAGCCTTTCCTGTTCTCCCATTCTCTGTAAGTTCAAAGGATTTTTCCTTCTTTGAACTTTTCATGCCGTTATACATAAGTTTCTCTTTTGTATTTTTCCTAATTTATATTAAAGCTATTTGTGTGCAAGTCCTGAAGACCACCTCCTAAAAAGGGCTGTAATCTGTATCTCTTGGGAGAGTTCTTGGATCAGGGATTCATAACGCCATGTATCATGGACCTTGCACCAGGTCTGCTGAAGCCTATGGACTCCTCAGAACCGTGGGGTTAACTGCAGAGCAGCGTGGTCATACGTGGGCCTTAGGATTCACAACTGCGGGGAAGAAGGATTGAAGAAGATAGGAAGACAAATAAGGAGGCTCTTGTAGTCGTTCAGGTGAGAGGAGGCCGTGCTCTGAACTATGCTGCAGCTTTGTGGATAGAAAGATGGTCTAAGTAAAGTGGATTTTAGTGTGTGTAAGGAGGATCTGGCTATTCCTTTTTAGTTAATAGTTCCAGGATCATAGATAATATTTCCCATGAATTATAGTTGAAAACAACTTCTGCTGCACAGTTGTAGTAGAGATATAGGGGTGACATAACGTACGTGCACGCTGTGCATTGTCACGACGATATTGCTAAAGTTCACCTGTGAGCTTAATGTTGGCAAGATGCCTTCTTTGTCTGTTGCCCTATGAAGCAAATGGGTACTGGTCAGTAGAGTGGGGAACCCATTCTGGGATTTGGGTAATGTATAGAGTAATGCATGTACCTACCTTGATCAGCCCCCATCAATGCTTGGGGGGAATCTGCATGTTTGTCTCAACTGTCCCCCATTAAGGCTTTAGGGGACCAGTAGGAGTTGTAGCTCCTACCGTTCTCCCCTGCCCTTGTGAGAAGAGTGATTAGGGAATGCTGTAGGATTTGGTATTCCCATTATCAGCAACCCTTTTGAAAAGACTAGACCAGAATGAAGTAAGCTTATTTAACCCCTCTGAAGTTGTCTTCCTGTCTTACTAGATCAAGAGTGAACCCGTTAGAGGGTGGAATCCTAAAAACTCCAGTGCCTCCTGTGTTGTTACCCTGTCCCAAAAGAAGGGAACACACTTGAGAGATGTTTTGGAAGTGGAATGAACAAGACTTGGAACCTGATTGGATGTGGGGAAGAGAGTGAGAGGGAAGGTATGTCTAAGTCTGACGTCTCAGGTATCCACCAGGGAATTGGGCTCCGAGACGCTGCTCACACGTGATCAGTTAATATTTTAGATTTTCTATAATATGTAACCCTGGGCATGGCAGTGACCTCTTTAAAGTTCTTAAAATGAAAGAATGCTTGAGCCATGGTGTGCAATGTGTAGGGCACAAATGAAATTCCTCAAGAAGAGCGTGCTCATTCAGTTTAACCTGAATGTCCTCCCCCAACACTTTACCTCATGGGCATAAGATTAAAAAAAAAAAGTTTATTCTAGTTTTGTATAATTAATGTCAGGGAACTGTGATCCTGCCTTGACGCAGAGTATATCACCAAAAGCCAAATGTAGAGGGGAAAATGGTGATGACTCAGCAGTTTCTGCCCGAGTGAGAAGACAAAAGTCTTTTTAAATTAATGGCTCTCATGCCTTGATGCTGCCCTGCCACATCTCATAAATCTTTTGGGAACCAGATCTCCTGTGAAAGGGGGACTTCACAGTCACTTAGGGAATACCAAGTAGTAGATTTTTCAAAAGGGGGCTGTTTTTTACATTTTCTTTCAGATTTTACCCTCTAGTGCATAAACTCTTAAGGTGAAATTTGATTAAAATATACTCTGCTGAGTAGGAAAGCTTGCATTTGTACATGCTGCCCAGTTTTATTGTCCAGTTCATTGAAGGGCACATTCTCCCAGGTGTTGATTTATACTTCTCCCTCCTGGGAACTGTGAAGGGAGGTTTAGAGCTAATTGAGAAGAAATAAGGTCATTAAAAAAAAAAAAAAAAAGAAAAACAAAAACCAAAAACTGTTTTCATGCATTGGTGGATTTGTTTTTGCAAAGGTGACTGAGATGTTTGCTTTTGTATATAAGAAAATGTTTGAATATTATTAAAATATACTGGGAGTGTGTGCAAATATTTGGGGGGACATTTCAAATATGTAGAAACCCCATATTTTAAGGACTCTGCACTTGAATCTATGCAGAGAACTATTATCATTAACAAACTCTAAGTATTATTAATATCCGTGTATTAGTATTTAACTAATAATAATAGCTAACATTGACATAGCACTTCAAAGTTTCAAAACATATGTGAAATGAGTATTCTTTTTAAAACACTGAGCAGGAAGAACTTAGTGTCAATAGCAGTCATATAGTGACATATGAAAGAGATGCTTACAAATGATTCTGATGATACAGGCATAGTCTACCAAAATCATTATTGGTTCTAAGAATGAATGGGGCTAGATGAAACAAAATATTAAGGGTCAATTCTATAGATAGTCTTCTAAATGTGATGGTAAGCAGACTGGCATTCATGAAAGTTAATGTTACCTAACTACAATGTTTTCAACTGTGTTGGAGAAATATGTCTTGAGATAGTTTATATAATCGAGTCATTTCTCAGAACTGGTTCAGTTCAGTCTTTTGCTTTTTTTTTTAATTTCTAAAATTTATTTTTAGTTTTCAACATTCACTTCCACGAGATTTTGAGTTCCAAATTTTCTCCCCATCTCATCCCTCCCCATAGTCTTTTTCTTAACTCATTTCCTTTAGAATAAGGAATGTGTCTATTGTAGGTTTGATAGCATATACCATGGTTGTCTATAAATGATAATCTCGTTTTCCCCCTTTGCACTTTGGGGAAAAAGGTTTCAGTTTTGGTGAAGCTTTGGCAAGCTGGCTTTATTTTGGGGAAGACTTCTATGAAAGTTGGGAGATGGGTCATGCAATTCAAAAGGTACTGGCCATACCTGTGGAAAGGGCAATGGTGCCTAAAAGGAAATGTCCTCTTGTTCCTATGCCTCATGATAATTGTGGTATGTGGTCTCAATCATTTGACAGAGAGGTGATAGAACAGTCGTATCAAGTATCGTATTCTCCTCTTGAGAGCTGGTACTCAGGTGGAAATGCTTAATATCGTAAGTTTTTGGAATTGAGATATAATGGCATCCATTAATCAACATAATGCATTGATCTTTGGGCAAGATAGATTGTCTCATTGGGTCTCAGAATACAATATAGTAATGATGATGATGAAGAGAATTTTACATATGTGTGTGTATGTCTTGGAATACAATATAATGATATATATATATACATACAAATACACACATATCTTATCATCATCATTATATTATATTCTGAGACCCAATGAGACCAATATTACGATGATCAATGGATGCCGTTGGATCTCAACTCCAAAAGATGATGATGATGATACTGTACTCCATCCAACATGCCACCAGCTATCTCTTACTAGGAAGGAGCCGGGGGAATGCATTATGTTGCATGTGGGGGCCATGATAGTTTTGTCACCCTTCTGTAGGTGCTATAAAGCAACAGTGTCAAACTCAAATAGAAGTGGACCCCTGTGGACCTCTTATTGACTTAGAAAACCACAAATTATATTACCTATGTTGTATTTTCATTTGCTTTGTTAAACATTTCCCAATATTTTAATCTGCCATACTTAGGAATATTGTTAGCATTTGTCAGCCCTGTCTTACAACATGCTTGGAGAGGTTCTTCCATTTGTAGTAGAAAGGGCAGGAACACACAAGGTCCCATTTGTTCCTAATAAAAACACACATTGGACCATATTTGGTGATCTTTCTCTTTTGAGGAGGGAGGGAGGGAGAAAAGGAGGGAGGGGGAGAGAGAAGGGGGGGGAACCTTCCTGCTACAATTATCATTGGCTTGGGAATCAGTGGAATGAAGATCTCAGTCTTGCTCAGAGAGCTTCAGATGAGAAATTCTGCCATTCCTCATTATGAAAGCTTTGATGGATCAGGGCAGGCAAGATCATACCTTCCACTCTGATAAAATTGTCCTGCATGGAATCTTAGAATCCTTTCAGGGGCTTCTCCAACCAGAATGCATGCAGCTCCCAGGCCAATTAGGTGGAACTTAGTCCATGGTCAATCTATATTTGACCTTTTTTTTGAACTTAATAGAGAATATTTCCCAACAAATTCTCAAGCACTACCAATTCCATAAAGTCCCCAAATGTGTTGAACGGGGGATTATTCTCAGAGATTTAGGATAAGATCCAATGAATAGCACAGCTAGTCTGGTGAAGGATCAGGAAGTTCACTTATGTGAGATCCCTTGGGATCAACTTAGGAAGTCACATGCATAAGTGGAACTGTACCAAAGATGTCAGCCAGTGCTTTCAAGGACCACTCAAACTTGTCCACACAGCTAATTTTCTGGATTCACCTATGCAAACGGATCTCTTGTCTCATCTGTGTGGATAATCCCTCCAACAAGGCAGATTGCTACCTATCCATGTCTGTCCATCTTATGCAATTTATTTCTATAGAGAATTGGACTCATTGATTATTATAAACATCAGTAGTAATTAATGAATTAATATTCTTACTAGAGAAGAGCATTCTACTCTGACACTAGATACAAATAGTTGTACTCAGAGATTCTGTGTTTGAATCCTTGTAACCTTGGACAAATCACCCAGCCTTTTGGAGCTTTACTTTCATCATTTGTGTAATAATGAGGCTAAACTAGATGAACTTCTGAGGTCCCATCTAACTTTCAGTCTATCATTCCTAAGAACTGTGATGTGTCGTTGCCTATGAAAGAGGTGCTTATGATCACATGATCTATATTTCATCTAAGTAATTGATTGCGTCTGAGAAGCCATAGAGCCAGATGAGGCAACATTAAAGGGGACAGCTCCATAGAAACAAGATTAATTAAACAGGGGATAGTAAGTAGGCAAGGGTGTTAATGTTGCTGGGAATTTAGTACTGCCTCAGCCACTATGCAAAGATTTATGCTTTTAAAGATAAGCCAAATGATCCTACAAAGGGCTTTTGGGATGCTGTAGTGGAGTTTCAATTCAACAAGCACTTATTTATTAAACTTGAACTATGTGCAAGGCAGTATGTGAGGTTCTGGGATAGAGATTTTTATAAAAAGCCAGTAAGCTGAAGGAAACAATATGCCATCTACATAGAAGAATATGATACAAGGTAGGGGTAATGAGAGGAGGACGAAGGAGAGAGATCTAAACTGTTCTTAGAAAATTTGAGGAGGGAAAGAACACATTCATTTGGGGGAAACAAGGAAGACTTCATTGAAACCATGGCACTGAAGCTGAGATTCAAAGCAAGAAAAGAATTCGGAGTGATGGAGATAAGAAGGAAATGCATTGTAGGCAGTTAGAACAGTCTAAGGTCAGTAAATACTCATTACTTCAGTTTTGCTGAAATTTAGTTTATAAAACAGAGTCATGTAAACTAAGGTTGCAAAGGTTATTTGTTTTTAGTATATTAATGGAATTGAAAACAGCATTTTATGGGCAATATGATGTGACTTTTCTGTACAAGAAAACACTTTCAAACAATGGAATAAGAACAGTGAAATTTTCACACATAGTAGCTATAGAGAGTGAAGTAATTAAAGTATGCTGACTGTTACTTTCCTGATGTATCAGTCCAGGGGAGGAAGTTTCCGGAGTGTGTGGAAGAAGAATATCTAGGATAGAAATTTTCCCTGGGCAGCAAGGCTATGGAGGAGATGGTTGGAAAGCAGGGAATGAAGTACCATAATCTGTAGGTTGTACAAATCTTTTGAAATTACAAATAATGCTGATAGAAATATTTTTGAACATATAACTTTCGTGGAGGGGGTAACTTCTATGATATTCCCAATGATAGAGTCATTAAAGTACATACAAAGTGTTTGTAGCTTTTCTGCAAGCTTCCAGATTGTTTTGTTTGTTTTTTTTAAAGATTCCACTAGTTTGCAATTCTGCCAATAGTGAATGAATGCTTCAGTTTCTAGAACAATTTGGTTACTTTTAATTATTTTTTTGCACTTTGATGGGTGTAAGTTAGTACTTAAAAGTCATTTAAATTTGTATTCCTTTGATTATCAGTGAAGTTGAGTATGTTTAAAAAGTAATTATTAACAATCTTTACTTTCTTTTCATACCCATTGATCATTATTCATTAGGAACTTGGTATTGCCTTTGAATATTTTCTCTTTCAATTTCTTATTTTAAATATTAAATTTCCATCTGCCTTATTAACCATAGTTTCCTTTATTTGTTATTTTTCTTTTAATTTGATCTTTTTCTTTAAAAAAAATTCAAAATGCAATCAAGAAAACATACCTTACTCCCAGTTATTTCTTCTGTTTGTTTAGTGAATATAAGTGTGGAATGGTGGGTAAAAGATTGGTTTTGGACCCTGGAAGGTTTGTGTTCATGTCTTACTTCTTACTCAAACTGGTTATATAAGTATATACAAATCACTAGTTACATAAGTATATACAAATCACTCAGAAATTTCAGTTCTCAGGCAACTCTCTAAGACAATTTGTTGTTGTTCAGTTATTTTCAATTGTGTCTGACTCTCTGTGAACCCATTGGGATTTTCTTGGCAAAGATAAATGGCAAGGGACAGCTAGGTGGTGCACTGGATAGAGTCCAGGAGTCAGGAGAACCTGAGTTCAAATCTGACTTTAGACACTTGATTCTTGATAGCTGTGTGATCCTGCACTGGCCTATTAACCCCCATTACCTGGCAACAACAACAATAAAAGATAAATGGAAAAGGTTTGCTATTTCCTTTTCCAACTCATTTTACAGATAAGGAAACTGAAGCAAAAGAGTTAAGTGACTTACCCAGGGTCAGATAGCTCATAAGTATCTAAGACCAGATTTGAACTTACAAAGATGAGTCTTCCTGACTCCAGGCCCAGCACTCTATCCACTGTGCTGTAAGTTAAAGATAAATTGCTGACCTGACTTAAAGAACTTCTATACAAGGAAACTAATCCCTGCACTGATGAAATCACAAGTACAGGCATGTGCCACCCCACAGGAAAAAAAAATTTTAGATAACACATTTATGTCCTCTTTACAATTAAGATAAATATATAATTCTATCTTATTTAATTATTGCATAGTTACTTTTTAAGCTTTGCTTATTATCTGACTACAGTTCAACATGACATACATTATAAGATAGTTTTTGAATCTATTCCCAACCATATTATATTATTAACCAAGTTTCCAAATACATTTAAGTGAGGAATCCTTTCCCCAATATTTCTTTTCAGTAGATTCACTAAATAATTATCTTCCATATGGATTTGTTTGGATGTCTAGGTACTGAATTCTATTTCATTTATAATTCTTTTCCTCTCTTCCTCTCTTTCTTTATCATTCTGATAATATTTTATCTTTATTTTTCTTTGAGGAAATTTTCAATTGTTTCTATGATTTGTTGTTCAATCTAGATCTTACAATTAATTATCCAGTTAGTTTTAATCCCTTTTCCACAGGCTCTTTACTGAATATAAATTTATTTTGTTGCCAATGATAAGGGGTAGGTTTCCAGTTTCCATTTTTACAAAGGTGTGATGAATGACTGAGACATCTACATACTATTTTCTCTTCCTATTCAATAATCACTAAAGACCTAGCATATATAACTTTTCTAAAATTTTACCTAGATCTTTAGCTGACTTATTTATATTTTGATTAGCTCCACATCTGAGAGATGTATTTAGAGATCCCCAACAATTAGTTTTATTGTATATTTTTCCCTATAAAATCAATTAAATTTTAAGTATTTAGATGTTATGCCACTTGGTAAATACAACACACACATATATGAAAATATTAATATTAACTCATCATGTATGATGTCTTTAAGCATCATGTAGTCTTTCTATATATCTCCTTAAAATAAATTTTATTTTTATCATTATTTACTCTGAAATTATGATTGCCACCTATTCAGATAATTGACTTAACCCTGCTTTTTTGAGTTCACTTGAGGGATAATTGATTTTTCCTTGGCCCCTTATTTCAACTATGTGTGAATCTATTTCAAATATTTCTTGTAAACACATATTCTTAAATTCTGTTTTCTAATCTATTTTGCTACTGTCTTCCATTTTTGGGTATAACTTTACCAATTATGATTATTCATCCAGTTATAATGATTAATTTTATATTTACCTCCATCCTATTCTCATAGCTTTCCCTATCCCTTTCTTTTTTAAAGATAAGAGTATTAAGAGATCGAGTATGCTCAACATTAGTGATTTATGTTTAATGAAATCTGCATCTGTCCCTATGTTTCTTTTATCTTTCCCTTGCCTAGACCTTCATCAGATTACCTTTCCTTCTCTTTTTCTCTTTCATTCTCTCTTCATGTTCTCTCTTCCAAAGTTAGAATTTATTTTAACTAATCTCTTCTTGAATCTACCTTCACTCTTGACTTTCCTTTCCCTTCCTTTTGTCCATGTCTAATTCTCTGTTGAATTTAGCGTATTTCTACACCAAACTCATGTGTTTGTGCACATACGCACACAAGCATGATATGCATATGCATTCAATCAATCATCATTTGTCAGCTTCAGATGAAAGTGATGCTCATGTGTAGTCCGCTTCTTCCAATCCCACTTTCTCAATGCCTGGTTTATTTTGTCATACATCTAATTATGAGAGTAAATTCTACCCACTCTCTTCCTTACTTGATTCTGTTTTTCAACTTTTAAAATTTTTTGTAAAGATTATAAAAATATAACAAAACTACTCCTATCCTTTTTCCCTTATTTACTCCATTTCTGACCCTTTGGATTCTACAGGTTCATTTGTTTCTTCTCTCCTTTTTGGAATATAAACATTTCATCAACATATAGTGTCTTCTAATTGCATAGATGTATTTACCTTTCTATGCTTCTTTTACTCCTTTTTTCATTTCAAAGCATCTACTCAGTTCCATTCTCTGCATCAGAAATATTTAAAAGTTCTTTACTTGTTTAAAGCCCTGTTTTCCCCGTTTTAAGTTTATAATCAGCTTTGGAAGAGAAGTTACTCTTGGTTGTAAGCTTTTATGTTTTGCTTTCTGGAACATTGTATTCAAAGCTTTCTTCTTAATGGTAGTAGCTGCCAGATTTCTTGCAATCCTGGTTGTGATTATTTGGTATTTAGACTTTTCCCCATCTCCTAGCTATTCATAGTACTTTCCTCTTTTATTGGCCTAAAAGTTCCAGAGTTTTGCTACGACATTCCAGGAAGTTTTGATTTTGAGATTTCTTTCAATAGAAGAATGATGCACTCTTCCCATGAATTCTTTCTATTTCTACTCTTCTTTTTAGTTCTAATAGATCTTGGCAGTTTTTATTCAGGACTTTTTTGAGATATGATATCTAGGCTTATAATCATTGAGATTTTTATGTAGTCTGATTATTCTTAGATTATCTCTCCTTGAGCTATTTTTCAGGTCAGTTGTTTTGAGAAGTGATAAGTGACACATTACATTTTCTGAATTTTTAAAAATTTTTAAAACATTTTTCCCCTAGTTTTCCCTAGTGTCTCAAGGAGACATTTATATCTTTCTGCTCTTGTGTAATTTTCAAGGAGTTATATTTCCTATACTAACCTGTTTATTATCCTTCCAATTCTATATTCTCATTTTCTTTCCCATTCTTTTCTCTAGAGCTCTCATATTTTTACATAATCATTTTTAAACTCTTGAATAATTTCTTCTAACAAATCTAGCACAGACTATAACACTTCTGTAAATTGTTTTGAGGCTTTTCTTATCAATAATATGTGGTTATTCTTTTCTCTTGGGTTTGTTGTGTACAAATCCCTCTTTCCCCTAACATTTCTTTATCATTACTTATATATTTTCTTGTGTATCTTTGTTCTTAAAAAAATACATTCATGAATTTAGGTCTAGTGATACTATATACCTCCTAGAAGTTCCCCATCAGAAGTTCCATTTAGGGTGTGGTATTTTGAGAATTTGATTAGGTTGCTGACCAGAGAGTCTTTTATCTTTAGTCTACTCTCAGGTCACCTTGTGTTGATAATGCTCATTAGCAGAAAGAATTCTCTGCTGTGGGATAGATCAGTATCCCTCCATGGTATTAGTATAAAAATGTCTAGTAGGAAGAAAGATTGTAAAGTGTAGCAAATCACATGTAGAGGATGTCATTTTTCCTCTATGTTTAGCTATTGCTAGTACATCTGAGCTATAAAGAGATGCAAAACTTGAAAACAGATGGCCTGTCTGTTTCTGTCTATGTGAATCATGGAGCATTTGAAGGAAACGTCAATCATGTAAATTGAAATCCAAGAGCATTGTACCATCCCATAAGTTGTGTACTTACAAGCCATTTGTGACTGAGTGCCCTAGCTTTCCTTTACTCCTTTATTTTTCTGGGCTAGATCCATGCATTGAAAATATCCAATAGTTATGAGGATTAATGGCTCCTTTCTATGTGACACCATTGATCTTTAAGAAATTCAAAGACTCCAGAAGCTTAAAAGAGCTACTAACCCCAGAATCATTTCACTTTTCCCAAATCCCCTAAGATTCAACACCTTAGCTCTGGCATACTGATGATAGGTCTCATTTCCTCCCTTCCTACATAGAGTTGAGGTGAGGGCTGGGATCACTGAATGAATGTACTAATATTATGCAAGGACTCATGTGAAGGTCATTGTACATGCTTTCCAGGGACAAAGTTATCATTCACATATTTTAAAGAGTGTGCTTGGCTTTATATAGAGGAGATGTACAATATTAAAAAATGTGCCTTTCGTTAAGGGCATAGTCACGAGCAACTGGTCAACTCTACAGCCCTGGGCCAGTAAAGGTGCAGCAATTTGTCGTCCACCTGCATGGACAGAAGGGAATTCTCTGGAATGGGGGAAGAAAGTCTTACTGGCAATTGCAAAGAAGGGATAATCCTTTGCTGTGGCATTTAGCACTCATATCAGAAATAAACTAGATTAGTATATGACCAACAGTCTAACAGTTTAAGAAATTGACATAATTTAAACAGTTAGGATATGGAAGGTATTTCCAGGCAAGGGAAATTAAACTATGAATCCAGAGGCTTAAGTTTTGCTCATGGTACTGCTACTAACTATGTGAGTTTGGAGGAATTTCTCAGGACCTTTTACATCTAGGTTATCTCATTTGTAAAACACTTATAATAATCTTTGCTATTTTTGTTTCGCAGGATGGTATGAAGTTCAAGTAATGGCACATATGTATGTAGTACTTTAAGCTCTACAAATCTCCTCACAGCAAGGCTTTATTATCATTATTTCACAGATGAGGAAACTGAATTTGGACATTTTCGGTGACTTGCCCAGGAATTGCATATTTGGGCCTTCAACCCAATTCTTCTGCCTCTATAGTCTTTCCATAGTCTGTTGTGAATGCTAGGCCTATCTCTTCCATTCTACCACTGTTGCCTATAATATCATTCTTTTTTTCAAGCTGTTTCTGTTACATTTAATATCTATTGCTATTATGAGATTATTCTGTGAGTTAATACTCCGGACACTGACCCAATTCTTAGAGAATGGTGCTACCTCTTATATTCCTCCTCAATTACCTGCCCTTGCAGATATCTTCTGGACTGGTCTTAAAACAAGTCTAAAATAGTTGGCAAATTCTCTGAGGATCAATCATTCTGTTTAGATAGAATCTTCCTTGTCAAAATCATTTGTTTGGGGGTTGTTAGATTTGTTTTTTCTTTTTGTTTTTTTGTTTTTTGGATTTTTTTCCGCAAAAAAGGTTTGACCAACTAATTTTCCTTTAGCATTTGAAGCTATAGATCTTACCTAAACCTTTCCTGAATGCTTCAGTATTTATTCCCAAAATTTATCAGACTATCTTCTCCTTATCTGTAATAAAGAATTAAAGGGATTTGGTTTCCCAAGGTTCCCATTATTTATAAATCAACAATCCTTTCTCCTTTAGTGGTTAGACTCAGGCATCAAAGTTCTCTCTCCTTGTTTCTGCCCCCTTTATAAGAATGAAATTATCATTAAAGAAAGTCAAGAATTTTTTAGCTTCTCTGCTTATAGCAGAAAGAGTTCCAGCAGAATCCTGGACAGTTAAAATCTTCCAACAAGTAATTATGCCTCCATATCAAGTTTCTATTCCTAAAGGTCTCATCCATTTCCTCCCACTGGCTTGGTTGTCTATGGTACATTCTCACCCATTATTAGCAAAACAAATAGTTGATAAAGGAATGCTACAGTCATTTTAAAGGATTACAATGTGAGAGATGCTATTATTTACAAACCTTTTGGTAATAATAATTAGGACATGTCTTCATGACTCATTTTTCTCCATCATAGTACATATTCAATCATTCACTGATGCTTAATTATTCTTCTCTTAGAATGTCTATATTGTTTTTCCTGTTCCTTTGATTACAGCTGCCACCCCTTAATTTTGGGCTTTATCATCCCAAAACTGACTTTCCCAGATGTTTTAGTAATTTTGAGAGTCACATCCAATATATGCTTAGTGTAATAACCCTTTATGTATGTTTTAATATGTAAGGAAGGACTGAAGGAAAAGTTTAGAAGTAAGAGAACAGGATGGTAGAACTAAGAGAAGGATACTACCAAGATATTATGGGCCTCTACATCAGAGTCAGGGAAGGAAAAATATTCTCCAACATAAACTTTTTACTACATTGAAACTGGCCTGCTCACTGTACCTGATTGTGGTTTGCAGTTTCCTACCTCTGTCCTCCATACTTTTTCTCCCATAATCCCCTTTGCTAGGAATGCTTACACAAAATCCAAACCAGCCCAGGACGAAAAGACTCTCTCATTCATTTGAACTCCTATAGTAATAATGCTCCATGGCACCCACTTGACTTCACAGTGAATAAAGTGCTAGAGTTGGAGATAGGAACTCCTAAGTTCAAATCCTGCCTCAGACAATTACTAGCTGTGTAACTTTAGGCAAGTCATTTAGCCTATTTCAACCTCAGTTTCCTCATATGTAAAATGGGGATAATAATAGCATCTACACAACAGAGTTGTTGTGAAGATTAAATGACATAATCTATGTAAAGCACCTTGTAAGCCTTAAAGCTAAATAATAATAAATAACTTGTACATATGACACTTTAAGGCTTGCAAAACCCTTTGCAAATATTATCTCCTTTTTATCCTCAAAACGACCCTGGGAAGTAGGTGCTATTATTATCTCAATTTAGCAAATAAGATTGTGACTTGCCCAGGGTCACATAGTTAGCACATGAAAATAATCAGAGCTCTCTTCTCCTTGCCCTTTTCCCCTTATCACCTTTTCTCCTTTCTTTCTTTCCCCACTTTCCTCTTTTTTCCCCTTTTCTCATTTTCTCTCCTCCTTTTTTTTCTTTGAACTCCATTTAGATTTTATGTTAAGCTTACATTCAATAATAAAATCATCACTGATTCATGCTTTACCTTTTCCTCTGAAGTTGCTGTCTATAATTTTCAGTTATAAATGATATCCATTTCTCACGCTACCCACTAAAGTTACATAAAGTTGCCTGAGAGTCTTCTTTTTTTGTCACTGCGGATTTTAAGAAGAAAATAATGATAGTACTTGACATTGATGTAACATTTTAAGGTTTGCAAAGTGCCTTTACATGCATTATCTTTCTATTTTCTCTCCCTTGGAGCTCTCATCATCTCTTTCCAGAACTCTTACTTGCATAGTATTTTGGAAAGAAGACTTACTTGGGTGTTTAGGACAATGGAGTTACAGTCACACTCTACTTCAAACTAGCTACAAAAAATCACTGAGTCAAGTAATGTCTGTAGATCCCGGTTTCTGTACCTTTAAGAGATTGAAATATATATTTTTCTAATTTGTTTGGTTTCCTAAAATGTATTCGTTTGAATCCCTGATTCCTGAATCTGACATCAGTCTTGACATCTTTCCCAAACTATAGTTCTATACAGAATATTGAATTTTATATAATATGGAATTTTAAAGTGCTACTATTTTTAGAAATAATAAATTCCAACTATTAGTTGGACATTTATACCTTGATAGCTTTATATTGCATCTAATTCAGCATACGTTAAATTAAACTTATCGTTTCCTTCCTTTTACCCTCCAAAGCTTCACTTTCTTCTGACTTCCTTGTTTTCATTAAGGTTTGAATCATTTTCCAAGTCAAGTAGGTTTAAAAATTCAGTCATCTTTGTCCCCTCCCTCTCTATCATCCCACACACAAAATCAGTCATTGAGACTTCTCTATCTGTTCTTTCAAAGTCTTCCTTATACTGGTGCCTTCTTGACCATTCCTGCTATAATTGTTTCATGTCAGGATTATTGATTTGGCCTTTTAGCCTTATATTATCTTTGGTTTTGAGTAACACATTTTGGAAAGGCACAGATACACTGAAGCATGCCGAGTAAAGAGTAGCGAGGCTAAGGAGAAGATAGGAGACTATGTCATATGCCCAATGAATGGCTGAGTGAACCTTGAGACATTCAGATTGGAGGAGAGATGACAGTGGGGATATGATATGTGTCCTCAAAAATTCTAAGGGTTAACATGTTGAAAAGTTTAATTTTTTTTCTTCCTTGGCCGCAGGTAGCAAGAGAGAAAAAAATCATGAAAATTAAATCATTTTTGTTTGCTTTAAGGTTAAAATTCCTTATGATTATTCAAAAATGAAATGTACTGCCTCCTCACTGGAGGTCTTTCAGTAGAACCTATACAACAAGCAATTATTAGTGAATCAACTTTTATTTATTAGGTGCCTACAATGTGCCAGGCATTGTCCTCAAACCCTTAAATAAATTGGGGGTGGGTGAGTCTACCCCAAGCATGTGAAGACTTCTCATGGAGAAATTGGCAGATGAGAACAATTTGCTCCCAAAGCCTTGAAGGTGGCTGAAGCAGGTGCTGTGGAGCACTTAGAGCTTGGTTAGACATCAAAGATGCCAAGGTCATCCACTGCATCCTGAACTATCGTCAGTTGTTTTGCCTCTGTCATGCCATTGAACTTGGATGACTCTGGAAGAGAGAGTGGGGCCAACAACTTCATTCAACTCTGCCTTGCTTAAATTCAAATTATGCACAAATCAAAAGACATTACCCAGACTACTTTACCATTTTTACCTATCTCAAAGTCTTGTGATGACAGGCAAGTGATGAAACAGCAGATGTGGATACACAGGGAGCTGAAGTCACAACCTTGCACCCAGGTGGCCCGGGTCATAGGGTCATCTTCTCACTGGACTGAAGCAGTACTGGGATTTGTCAGCCCCTTGGGTGTCTGAGTAGGTTTTTTTTTTGAGGCAATTGGGGTTAAGTGACTTGCCCAGAGTCATACAGCTAGTGAGTTTTCATGTGTTTGAGGCCGGATTTGAACTCAGGTCCTCCTGACTCCAGAGCTGGTGCCCTATCTACTGTGCCACCTAGCTGCCCCTTGAGTACTTTTTTTAAAGTACCATACTGCTTACTTCCTGGTGTGAAGGGGCTAAGAAAAAGTGCCCTAAAAATTGTCTTCTTTACTTAACCCTGGCTTGCTTACTGCAGTAAGGCAGGGATCCCACCCTATAGTTGAAGTATAAAAAAAAATACAAGAACTTGCCATCAGTACATGGAACATGAACACGGGTGTGACATTCAAATATCAGTCCTGAGTGAAACAATGCTGGCAAATGAAGAAGGCCAGATTACCAAAGTTAGAGCTGTATACATGTTGTTTTGTTTTGTTTTGTTTTGTTTTTGTGGAGAAGCCACAGTGAAGGAGAGCACTGTGAAACTGGCATAGGTGTTGAAATCAAAGCTAATCTAGTCAACAAGCTTATATGCCTACAAAAGGAGTGAATGACAGGCTCATGGCAGTGTGATTATCACCTGCAGGAAAGTGCCACACCATCATCAGTATTGTGTATGCTCCCACTATGATGAAACTTAATGAGGTTAAAGGAAAATGTTTATGAAGCCCTAGAGATCCTCATCATCAATGTGCCAAAAGAGTACAAGCTTATAATTCTGGATGACTTTAATGCAGGAGTAGGCACAGATTACTATATATGGTAGGGAGTCCTTGGGAGAAATGGAACCTGAAATAGCAAAAGCAATGGTCATTTACTACTGAAGACTCATGTGTCTCATGATCTTCTCCTCACCAATACTGTCTTCTATTTACCTAAGCACAATAAAACTTTGTGGATGCACCTTTGCAGCAAACATCGACATTCAAAAGACTATGTCATTATAAGGAGAAGAGACAAACAGTGACGAGTGATGAAGGTGATGTGTGGTGCAGAGTGCTGAACTAATCACAGATTTATCCTCTCCAAGCTAAATATTTACATTCAACAAAAGTGGTGACCCCAAGATAAGATGACTACCAGAAGACTTAATGTCAACAGATTAGAGCACTTCTCAAAGTGGGAACAGTTCATTGCTAAGCTGTTCTGACACATAATTGGCAACAGTGGAGCAGAAAAGGAATGGGCAGCTTTCAGAGATTTGGAGTACAGCACCGCATTTACTAATCCGGGCCAGAACACTGGCAAACATCAAGATTGGTCTGGTGAAAATGATGGGGAAATTCAGAAGCTGCTAAGTGAAAAATGAGAACTCCACAGGATTTATCAGCAGGATAGTTCATCCATCACTAAGAAGGCAGCGTTTGACTTCATTACAAATGAAGTGCAAGTGAAACTTAGAAATCTTTCTAAGATGCAGAATTCTTGACTAGTAAGAAGGTAGAAGAAATTCAGTTTTAGGATGATGCTAATAATCCAAAGTTTTTTATGATGCCCTGAAGGCTTTTTATGGTTCAAAGACCTAAGGTATAATTTCAGCTACTCAGCGCTGATGGAGCCACATTGATTAGCGAGAAGGACATGATACTGGAGAGATGAGCTGAACACCTTCATAGCGTTCTCAACAGAGCATCATAAGTGCTACAGTCATTGACCCTTTATCTTAGGTTGAAGTCAATCCCTCTCTAGCCAAATTTCCAACTGAAGAAGAAATTTTGAATGCCAGTAGACTCCTTTCAAGTGGCAAAATGCCTGGGGCTGATTCCATTCCAGCTAAGATTTACAAGGCAGGGGGCCAATAGCTCATACAAAAGCTGACTGAAATTTTCCAGGTTATATGACAAGAGGAGGTTATCCCCCACAAGTTCAAGCATGCCTCCATTATCTGTCTCCATAAAGGTAGAGGAAATAGATTATCCTATGGCAATCATAGTGGGGTGGTCTCTCTCAGTCATTGCTAGCAAGACTCTTGCCAGAGTCCTCCTTAATAGGCTGATCCTTTACCTGGAAGATGATCATCTACCTGAGAGTATGACTTCAAAAAGAGCCAAGAAACAGTTGATACAGTGTTTGCTGCTCAGCAATTCCAGAAGTGCCAGGAGCAGAACAGAGGTGTATATGTACATGTTATTCATTGATTTGACTAAGGTCTTTGATACTGTCGGTCATGAAGGTTTGTGGAAAATTATGGCAAAATTTGGTTGCCCACAGTTCATTTGTGTTGTACATCATTTTCATGACAGTATGCTTGCATAGGTTCTGGATAAAGGACGATGCTCTCATTCTTTCCCAGTCACCAGTGGAGTGAATCAGGGCTTTGTGCTTGTCCCTATGCTTTTTAGCATGGTGTTTTCAGCAGTGTTATCAGACACCTTCAATGAGGATGAAAATGACATCAAGGTCTGCTACTGAACTGACATTAAATTACTTGATTTGAAAAAGCTACAAGCCAAAACTAAAGTGGAGGGAGAGGTGGTGCATGGTTTTTTATTCACAGATGATTGTTTACTTAATGCTGTCTCTGAGGGTGAGATGCAATAAAGTATGGATCAGCTCTCTGCTGTTTGTACTAACTTTGGTTTAATAATGAACACCAAGAAAACACAGGTTCTCTACCAGCCAACACCACAGCATCTATACATAGAACCATCAGTTACAGCAAATTGAGAAATATTGAATGTTGTGAATAAGTTTATTTACCTTGGCAAAGATGATGAGTTTGATGCATGTGTTGCTAGAGCTAGCTCAGTGTTTAGGAGGCTCTGAAGTCAAGTGTGGGAGAGAAAAGATATTAGACTGGCTAGCAAACTTAAGGGCTACAGAGCTGTTATACTGACTTCATTGTTGTATTCCTGTGAAATCTGGAGAACTACCGACACCATGCCAGGAAGCTGAATCATTTCCATTTGGATTGTCTTAAGAAGATTCTGAAGATCACCTAGCAAGAGAAGGTACTGGACACTAAGGTCTTTTCTTAAACTTATCTACCGTGCATTCAAACTCTACTGCAGAGAGTGCATTGTCTGAATGCCAACTATAAGTTTACTTGAAAGACTATTTCACACATAACTCACACAAGGCAAGAACTCACACACAAGAGGTCAGAAAAAGTAATACAAGGCCACTCTCAAGGTTTCTCTGAAGAACTTTGGAATCATTTGTGTGACATGGGAGAAACTGTCACAGGACTGCCCAGTGTGGAATACCAATATCAAAGAAGGTCCTAGGTTCTATGAGTAAAGCAGAACTGTAGTAGTTCAAAGGAAATATGAGATGTGAAAATTTAGAGACATAAGCCACTCCAAAGGTGTGCCTGACCCGCAGTAGAGCCTTCCTAGCTCTTACAGGTCTGACCAGCCACCGCTGGACACACTGTATCTTGATGCCAACGTAGTGACGCCATTTTGGTTCTCTTTGAGAATGAAGAGCAACTAACCAACCAACAGCTTCATGCTTTAGATGTTTTAGAGGATATACCGAGTCTGGTATGAATTGGACTAATTGGCCGCTTAGTTCCCTTCCAGCTTTTAGGTTTGGTCAGATTCTCTTTGACTCCCGTCTCTCCTTACTCTAATTCCCTTTACATTCTACTGCCAGATTAATCTTCCCAAAATGCAGTTGGGACAACAACTGTGCTTTGTGCAGCTATCTGCAGTGACTCCCTCCTGAACAAAGTCCAAATGCTAAGCTTGGCATTCGAGACTTCCACAGGCTCGTTGCTATGTCCCTTTCCAGCCTTATGTCCTACTACATCCTTACATTATTGCTTACTGGCAACCTCAGTAGCCTACTTTCTACCTTATAAACACAGTCTGTAATTTTCCACTTCATGTCTTTATTATTTCCTTTCTTCTACCCCTCTTCTGCTGATTGAAAAACCTATTCATACTTTAAGACTCAAAGCAAATGCTATCTCTTCCATTGAATCTTCCCTGATTGGATTCTCTGAAAGTGACCTTACCTTCCTTTGATCTCCTTTATCACTTATGAACTGTATTACTTATGTGGAATTTCATATATTCTGTCTTTTAGCGTACTTATTTCTATACATGCCTTGTGTTCATAGAGATTGTAAAGTATTGCATTAGAGGCACTATTTCCTATGAATCTTGAAATTCTCCCCCAGTGCATTGTATGCCAAAGGCACTGAATAAATTTAACTGAATGAGTACATTAGTGTAAAAGTGCTTTTGACCTTTAAAATATTAAACAAATAAAATATTTTTAAACGAACCTAGAAACTTTCATTCAGAAATGCTTAATAATTACACGCTCAAAATGACATTGGCCTGGGGAACAAAGGATGGCATGTGGAAGATTAAATCCAGAAGAGCTGCCTGACAAAGGAGGATGGCCAGTAGCAGTATAATAGTTGACTATACCATGGAATACTTGACAAGCACACTTTAAATTGATTAACCACTTCAGAAAATGGAATTATTTTGATACATGAAATATGTTTTCCAGAGTTCCATCTCTTAAACTTTTTTTCCCTTTGAGTCACTAATTTTATGTACGTTTGTGTATGGACTTATTGTTATATCAAAAATTACCAGACCACATCATTTACTTTGCAATTGCCAATTCAAAATTGAGTTTTTGTTCAGACAGCTGATATTTTCCCCTAAATTGCCTGTAGTTAGGTGAAAAAGTGCCTGTCTCTTGGCTTTCTGGTTCAAAGAGCCCATAACCTAGAAAAATAAAGCCTGCTTGCTACTAATTACATTTGGTATACAGTGACACAAAATTTATTTTCCATGAGGACTCTATTACCACAGCTTCATTTAGTTACGAGTAATGGAGATTCCAGCAGGCTTAGTCACCCTCTTGTTATTATAGTAATGTCTAGCTTTTTAAAAGAGAATGACTTTATGTTCAATTTAATTTTTTAAAACATCAAGGTGCATTTACTTTGCCCTGTATGAAGAACTGATGATTATGCAAGATGAGGTTAATGCAATGCACAAAATAAATCAATTTCATGTTTCCCATAATGGCCTTAATAGTTTGGCAAACCACATACAAGTTTTCTGTTCCACGGGCATTTCGGCTAATTTGACAGCATGCTTGCTATTAGACAACAATTACTACCGTTAAAATGGCATTTCTTCCCCGTTCACTTTTAAGTCAGATATGGGGGAAATGAGGGGAAGGCAGCAAGGAGGACAGGCTATTATGTCGAATGTTCCACAGTGGAGCATAAGTCAAACTCATTTTACTTGTATAGTTTAAGCAACCAATACGTTGTAGGAAATGACACCTTGCCTCAGAACACTTTGCATTTTATTAGTTAAAATTGCCTGTCATTCTCATGATTGTTTGCCAAGGGGGAGACAATTTTTTGAAGAGCTGTTCCATAGCATAACTGTTTCATTGCAATTCGTTGATCATTCATTATTTTCTACCAATTTTAAAACAAGGGAGAAACTTTTGTTTTAAATCACACAGACATCAGCATTGCCAAAGTTGGGTTAGCATTGTGTTTTATATAATTTAGAAAATGGATGAGTCTTCCTAGTTTTATTTTTGTATTCAGTGGGGTATGTCAAGTAGAAGAGAACATGCTGATTTTTAAAAGTTTCTACTATAGTACCTTTTCTCTGCAAATGTGTTATTGGTGTTCAGTTGTTTCTGTTGTGGCCAACTCTTCGTGACCCCATTTGAGGTTTTCTTGGCAAAGATATCGAAGTGGTTTGCCAATTCCTTCTCCAGCTCATTTTACAGAAGAGGAAACTGAGACAAATGGAGTTAAGTGACTTGCCCAGAGTGACAGAGTCACACAACTCGCAAGGGTCTGAGGCTGGATTTGAACTCAGGAAGATGAGTCTTCCTGACTCGAGGCCTAGCACACTATCCACCATGCCACCTAAAGTGCAGTGATTAAAAGTCAATAATCTATATAATGGAGACATTCACATCTTATTATAAAATTAACTCTAAACTACTTGTCATTGAAGACCCTTTTAAATTTGGATCCAACCACCATTCTATTATTTTCAGTATTTCCCTTTATTTGCCCTATTCAGTTAGTCAACCTTTTAAATTTACCTTTTGATAAAAATTGTTCCTTACTTCTCTGCTTTTATTCCTTTGCTCAGACTATGTGCCCCACCTGGATATCCTTCCCTTTCTTTCTCTTTAATCCCATTTCTGGTTGGCCAATTCTTAAGCATCTTTCAATGTCTGTCTCAAATTCTACATCTTCCCTGCTGCCCAACCAGGGATTATACCATTTTGAACTAGAAGGAAGGGGCATTAGAGATAATCTAGGCCAACATCCTCGTTCTTTACAGATGAGCAAACTGAGACCCAGAGTGGTGGATTGAGTTGGCCATGGTCACCCAGGAAATAAAAAGGAGAGCTGACATTTGAACTCACTGCCTCCGATTCCAAATTCACTGCCTTCTGCTGATATTTACAGTACCTATTTAGTCAGACTTTCGTGAGACTTAATGCCTCGCAAATCTATAAAACTTCACCTGTGAAGCTATTGATGGAAAAACCAGACGTTATTTTGGCCTACCAAGTTTGATTCAGGAAAATCAACCAGGAGAGGGGTGATGGGCCAAATGTAAGAGAATGCTCTTGGCAGGCAGAAACGTGATTTCCAGGAGGATGAAGGATGTGACAGCCAGGATTTAATGCAGGATGGCCTAAAGCTCACACAGAGAAAGCTTTGGAAGCCAAATAAGGAAATGTTTTTCTCCTCAAAAAACCAGGAGGCAAGGAAGGGACTTACAAAGATCCATAGCCAGCAATAACAATGTTAAAGGGAGCTATTTTAAGTACCTTGCAGACCTAACTCCCAGAAAAGGCTTAATGTAGGGACCAAAGGGAGAGGTATCTGCCAAAAGCCTAGGGCTCCTACATCTACAAGATCGCAGGAGCATAGACTTAGATCTGGAAGGAGACTTGGAGCCATTGGAATTCAACCATAACATTTCACAGATGGGGGAACAGAAACACAAAGTTAATTGACTTGCCTAGAGTCACATAGTTAAAGATGTGTCTAAGGTGGGATTTGGATTCTAATGTTGACTTCAAGCCCAGGTCTCTTTCTATCACCTTGGGAAAAGAGATTCTAGAGGGATTGATTTATAGCATCCTTTCAAATGAAATTTATTTACTAGAAATCTGAAACTTGATTTAGCATCTGACCCAGACAGCCCCGACTCCCCCAGTTCTAAGGCAAGACTCATAAGAGCAGGTTGCTAACTAAGTAATAGTGACACGAGCAAGACTGAGGACTATGTTTTATATGCAACATCAACATTATCTGTTAAAGTTGTGTGAACTTGTCAGCATTCCCCTTTACTATTTTAAACCCCTATAGTATTTAGGAGTGAAATCTTTCAAAAACTAGAAAGGGTCATTTGCTCTTTTCAGGGAGCACAACCAAAGAGACAGAAAGCATAGAATGCTAGAATTGGAAAGGACCTTAGAAGTCACTGAGTTCAGCCTTCACCCACATCATGAAATACTGCCTTGGAATTCCTGACAAGTGGTCATCCACCCCTGATCAGAGACCTGAAGTTGCTTGGAACTCACTATGACCCAAAGCAGTCATTTTCTGGGCAGATCTAATTGTTACTATATTTTGAACTGAAATCTGTCTCCCTCTATGTCTAATCCATCATTCCTCCTGCTTGAGTCTTTGGTGAGGCCAGGCACAAACAGAACAAAGAAAACTCCTGCTGCCTGAAAACTCCTAAAATTTTTGAAGAAATTTGATCATTTCCTTCTAAGCCAGAGAATCTTAACTGTTTCTGTGTCAGGACTCCTGTGGCAATCTGCGGAAGCATAGAGACCCTTTCTCAGGATACAAATGCCTAAGATAAAATACACAGGATTATAAGAGAAAGCAGTTATACTGAACTATAATTATTTAAGTAGTCATGTGAATATAATTAATTATTATAACCATAATATGCTATATTGGTGATCATAATTTAATATATTATATAGTTATAATAATGTAAGTAATGACTATGTGAATATAATTACTTAAAATGAAATGTAATAATATTTTTTATAAGTTAATTAAACTCAGTTTTAAAAGTCCTACCCTAATTTATCTTGTCTGGGCTAAAATTTTCCAGAACTTTTAATGAATGCAGGTAAAAGTTGCATCTTTTCCCTTTAGGCAAAATTGGTTAACTAGAAACACAGATCAAGAGGAGAAATAGCAACAATGAGAAAATAGTTGGCTTATAGATCCCAGAAAAACCAGTCCTGGAACTTGCTAATGAGTAAACAAAAAATGGGGGGTTGGGGCTGTAGGAATGCTGGGTAATTTAAGGTTTAAAAATGTCAGTAGCTGCTTTTCTCTAGAATCAATCTCTTTATTGAGCATCTATTTTATGCCTGAAGTTGTGCTAAGACACTTACCTAATCCTTCAAACATGAAGCTAGAGAGAAAAAAGAAATTCTAAATGTTCAAAGATCTTATGTGGCTCCCCATTGGCACTAATGTAAAATTCAAATATCTCACTTTGGTATTTAAAACTTCTCCCAGGACTACCTTCTCCTTTAGCCTACCTTTCCAGATTTACTTAATATTATTTTCTTTTGTGCGCTTTGTTTTTCCATATAGTACTTGGTATATAGTAGGCAGTTAATAAGTGTTTGATGGCTGAGTCATTGCAGCCAAGCTAGCCGTTGCTAGATGCTAACCGAGTACCTTTGCACAGACTTCCCCCAGTGTTGGAATGTACTTTGTAGAATCCTTTGCTTCCTTCATGGATTACCAATGGGAAGCCTTACCTGACCATCTTCCTCTTAGAATCCTTACTTTCCTTTATGACTCACCAGTGGAAAGCCTTTCTTGATTCCCTGGTCACTAATGCTCTTTGCCTTCTCATTGGATTTGCTTATCTGTGAACAGTAACATCTCCCTGTACTTATCCCTGCTGTTCTAGTAGCATGTTATCTGATCTTTGCATCCCTAGGACACAGCCCAATGTCTGAAAAAGAGTAGCTGCCTAATCAATGTTAGTTGGATTCGACTGCATTTAACAATGCCTTTCTATCACTTGTAAATCATTTTTTTCTTTTCCCAGTCATCATCTTACAAACACATTCTGCACAGAAGTCTTGCTGGGGGCTTTTCTTCTGAGCAGTCCTTTTCAGGGAGGTAGGAAGTTGCTGAAGACGAACATTTTAGGAGAACTAGATTACGACAAAATTTGGATTCATGATACAAATGAATGAAGGTTGCCACTCTGATGGCACACCTAGACCCAGGTACTCTATTTATGTCCTTAGCTACTAACTGGTTTGTTAGTTGTTGTCCTTTGTTCTCGAAGAGGACCGAAATGACATTACCATGTTAGAGTCAAGTTACAGTGTGTCCAGCTGTGGCCAATCAGACCAATATGAGCTGGGAATATTTTACTGTAAGTTGGGCACGAAGAGTCTGTATGTGTATTTGAAGTGGGGATGTCTCTAAATTTGCACATCTCATGTTTCTTTTGAGCCTACTGCAATTCTGCTTTGCTCATGGTGCCTTCTTTGATGTGGGCATATTATGCTGGGTGCTCCTTTGCCAGCATCTCCCATATCATGCAATCATTTCCAAAATTCTTCAGAGAGACCTTGATAGTGTCCTTGTATCACTTCTTCTGACCACTATGTGAGTGCCTGCCCTGTGTTAGTTCTCCGTAAAACAGTCTTTTAAGCAAATGTGCTTTTGGCATTTGAACAATGTGGCCAGTCCATCCACCCTAATTGCAATCTCTGCAGTAGAGTTTGAATGCTTTGCAATTTAGCTCAAGAAGGACCTCATTGTCCCATACCTACTCCTGCAAGGTGATCTTCAGAATCTTCCTAAAACAGTTCAAATGGAAGTGACCTCCATGTTAGGGGGAAAATATCAAAAAGAAAAGGGGTGATTTGAAGAAGCATATGGTAATTGTTGCTAATTGTGCTTCCATAATGCTTCTAAAGAGTTCAAAGGTTTCATTTAGTTATCCACTGAAATGATGGGAAGGATCTGTGATTGGAAAGTATGCATGCAGTGGATAGTGGGGTGATGGGCAAGGAGATAGCTGGGATGCAAAGAAGCTTGGCTAGGGCCCACCAGATATAACGGACCATGTGGGGCACTCACCATCCATCAGGACACCTCAAGCTATCTCCCCTCCCCATCCCCCACAATGAACCCTGCTTTGCAGTCATAACCATAACATCACTTGCAGCCATCTTCCTGTCTAACATCCTTTGGCCTTCATACACATATCCCCATATTCTTTTCAGTTCAGAAACTATAATCACATCAATACTGTTTTTGCTACTGGATATGTGTATGGCAATTCACTCCCCTATAGCTTTATTCACTATCCTAATAATTTCCCAAACAATAATTCCTCCTGGCCACTCTTCCCCATTATGTGTTGTACTGGGAGACTGAATCCAAACTTTGAAGGCAAAGGGTTACACTTGAGAACCTAGAGGGCCACATGTGGCCTCAAGGCCTCAGGTTCCCCACCCCTGTACTAGAACATGAGCTTCTTGAGGTCAGGGATTGTCTCATTTTTGTACTGGTAAGCCCAGAACTTAGCACAATTCCTAGAATGTAATAACCACTTAACAAATGTTTTCCATTCATTTCTTTCATTCATTCATTCACTTACACTTGATTTTATCTTCAGCAATTCTTATCATGCCCCTTTTAAATATTCGTGGAATCAGAGTGGATCTACTCTGATCCCCATCTTGTCCTATTGGAAATATAAAGAGATCTCAGGATGGGGGCTGTGAATCCTTGAATGCGAAACTTAGGAAGGTTTTCATGTCTTAGAAATAGCGATATACAGAAGCAATAAAAGTGTATCTAAGGAAAACTGGCCAGCTTTATATATTGCATTGCTTACATGTTTTAATGTGATTTTCTAAAATATTGAGGCTGTCTTTTGATGAAAGGCAAAATAGTATCAATATGATCTGTATGCCAAGTGTTTCTAAGTATATGTTTTGTTTTGTACTAGGTACAACTCCCTGGTGGAGTACTTTGATGTACTAAGGTCATATAAGTAGATATTTACTTAGAGATACAAATTCAATTTTATCAATAAAGGAGAATTAGAAATGAATAACTTGTTTTAGCATGAGAACTATGATAAACTGTCTTTACTATTTTGTACCCCCCTGGAACAAAAAGTATAACTTTGATCATAACTTGATTGGTGAGTTTATCCCAGAACCTTTACTTTGAGTAATTAACCAGACCAGCAATGCTCACTCTTCTCTATACTCCACTTCTGACTCTCAGATGCAAACATAGTAAGTGCTTAATAAATGCTTGCTGACTTGATTTGATTAGGGGACTTGAGTTCAAATCCAACTTCTGACACTTATTGCCTGTCTGACCTTAATCAACTGAATCATTCATGTTTTGCTTTCTCTTCTTTCTTGCCGTTAGAAAGTAGAGTACATCTGTACCTCTCACAATATTTGCATCCTAAGGAATGAAAGCACCATGTACAGATTTCTTAACATGACATATGAAGAAATGATACATCCTGAAACCATGAAAACAACCTAAAACAACACACCTGGAATAAGAATGGGAATCACATGGGGATGAAATGAAGCTTATCTTATTCAGAAAATGTGGGAACTCCTGCCTGTTCTGAATCTGGCCTTAATGTTTATGAACAAGGGAGATGTTTGCTGTTTCATTTGCATATAATGACATTAGCTATCATCTGTGTGTGAAATTTATAGCCCATTCCCAAAGAAGGGGAGGGCCTAATGGTGGAGCTGTGTACATAGCATAAACACTTTAATTACAATAACAGAACCACCAAAACAATCCAGGAAAGCAATGGGGATCAGGCAGACAGCAGACAGTGTGCTTTGTATTTATTAAGAGGTAATTAGGCATAATACAAAATATTATCTTATGATGGCTTTTGATGCCTTCACAAAGCAATCTTGTTGGGCTTTGGGCCTCGATTTGTGTATTTTATTTTCTCTGTAAAAGTGTGACTTTTTGCAATTATGGAAATAGAGGGCATTAAAAAAGAATGAACATGGCTACCTCTATAGGAAACTATGAAGATTTGATGTGAAAAGGGTACTCAGAAGCTGGGAAGAAATCTTTTCAAAATAGATAATACAACAGGCCTGTAATTTGCTTCAATTGTGGATCCACAGTATTTCCAATAGGCCTCCTTAGTCGGATTGTCTTGAAGCCAGCTTTATTCAGTCTTGCTGCAGACGAGTAAATATCAGCCTAGATGGTTTGTCCAAGGACCAGCAGAAAGAACTGTGTCCAAGTTGTGACCTCTGCACCTCAGGATGTGAGCAATACCTGTTCTCCCAGATTGGAGAAGAGGAAAATGGGATGGCATTCTTAATGGTGCTTACGAGGAGCCAGCAAGTATGGTTGGACTCTTTTCCTAAGGGCTCCCTCTCCAACGCTCTATATAATATTGGAAATCTGTGTGTTTGCTTAAGTTGGACAGAGTGGAGAGGGAGGAAGGAGCGTCCCCTCCCCTCCTTCTTTCATTCTTTGATCATAACCAGAGTCACACGATTCCAATGGGCCTGTAAAGTTTTTGCTTCCTTTTCTAGTTAGGGGAAAGAATAACAGAAGACCGACTTGAGCAGAATTTTAAGAGTATAGTGAGTCCTGCTGAGAACTAATCATAATCAATTGTCTGTCCTGTAGCTGTGGCAGGTAGGACCCCATCGGTCTTCCCCCTCACTTCCTCCTTAGAGATGATGGCTTCAGGATGGAAGGCAAAGGTGGAGAATCCTGATCACATGACTTTTTGATACTCTGCAGATTTACTTCAGATGCACTAGCTACTATCTCATTGGAGTGCTACGAGAATTATTAGGTTAATCTAGAGAATGTCTGAGAAACACTTATGAGTATCTCTCAGAGAGCTGGATTTTCTTACTAAAGAAGGCATGTGGAGTAGAGGATAGAGTTCTGGACCTGGGTTCCCATCTTGCCTCAGACACTTAGAGTTGTATAACCATGGGCCTCTCTGAACCTCAGATCCCTCATCTGTAATGGGGGTACATTTTAGTATCTGCCTTACATGGTTTTTGAGAGGATCAAAGGAGGTAGTATATAGAAAAGCGCTGTGTAAAGCAAAACGCTCTATAAATGGGAGCTGTTCTTTTCATGATCCACCCATTCTCCATGAAAGGCTGCATAGCGGAATGGACAGATGAGTAGCCTTGACGTCAGGAGGGCATGGCTTTAAGACTTGTCTCTGACACGTGCTGACTAAGTGACTGTGTGCAAGTCCCTTAACATCACTGTGTCCCGGGCAACTGTCTAAGATGATAAATTAAAAGGAATAGCCCATCTGCATTAGGTGAGAGAGTTTCTACAAGGAAGAAGTCACCATTCCCACTGTATGTGTATGTGCGTGTGTGTGTGTGTGTATACACATACATCTATACATGCAAACACATATTATCTATTAGAGGCAGCTAGGTGGATAGAGTGGTGAGTCTGGAGTCAAGAATACCCAAGTTCAAATCCAGCCTCAAAGACCTACTGGCTGAATGACCTTGGGCTAAGTCATATAACTTCCACCTGTTTCAATTTTCTCAACTCTAAAATGGAGAAAATAATAATGGCACCTGCCTCCCCAGCTTGTTGCTAGAATGAAATGAGATAATACTAATAAAGTGTTTAAATCAGTGTCTGGCACATAGTAGGTGCTGTATAAGTGCTTGTTTCCTTCTTTCATCCGTCCCTTCCTCCTCCTTTCCTCCTTCCTTCCTTCTCTCCTTCCCTCCCTCCCTCTTTCCTTCTCTATTTCCCTCCTTCCTTCCTTCCTTCCTTCCTTCCTTCCACAGTTTTGACTATATTGACTCTCAAGAAGCTTGACCAGATAGCTAGTTCAAGTAGGCAGAGGTTTGCATTAGCTAACCTTCAGTCACTTGCTGGCCACTATTAGGGGCTGGTGGTCAGCCACTTCTATAGCTGTGGTCATGTCACCTTATGTGACAAAACAGACATATTTCAACCTAAAAAAACCAAGGGCACTTTTCTTCAGTAATGAGAAAGTCGTGGAGGAGAAATTGGAAAATTTCAGACAACTAATTCAAATATTTATTTTGGTTTATGAATAGTTGACATTTTTTCTCCTTGTATGCTTTATAAGAGAGGTAGTGTGATATAGAGCTTGTGGGGTGAGGCTTATAGTTGGGGAGATAGGGGTTCATGACTTGCTTTTGATACATATAGCTATTTGACAATAGGCAAGTCGCTAAAACCTCTCAGTATCTCGTACAATCCTCTAAACAGGACTTCTTAAACTTTTTTCCACTTCATACTCTTCTGGTTCAGCGCCTCTTATACCATGGGGTCTCAACCCCATAGTGTAAGAAGTGCTGCCTAAAATGGAAATTGATAGACGCCATCTTTGGAAGGAATTTCCTCACTATTTTATGGAGCAATGAGCAAACCGTTGGAGCACACTCCTTGTTCTCTGTTAACTGTTATGTACACAGAAGTGAGTTTTATCTTATAATAACATTTCCCCATTCTCAAATTCTACTGTTAGAAGTTACAAGAGGTTTTTTTTTTGAGGAAATGATTTAAAAATTTAATTTAAGGAAATGATTTAAAAAAAAAGACACCAAACACCAAGAGATGCTTGTATCTCTTAGGGAAAATAGTGGCTTATAAATATTTAACTTGTACCATTCTTTACATATGTGCTGTTTTGTCAGTAGAGAAATCTGATGTCAACTTTCAAAATACTGCAAGTAGAGCTCTTATTTACAGATACTTTCATTAACATTCAGAAATTGTTACAATAGAAAGAACCATTTTATGTTGGGCTGAATTTCTTTATGTTATTTTGTTGATGGATCTGGCCCATCTTGCTTTCCTTAGAGAACAAAGAATTAAGGGAATGGCCTGAATGACTTCCTGCCCCTTGTACTTTTGAATTTATTAGCACTGTTAGGGGGCCACTCTTTTTTTATTTTTTAAAGACTTTATTAAGCACTGAAGGAAGAGAAGCCAAAAGAAACAAACAAACTTACAGAATATAAATCTATCAAGTTACAGAATACAGAAATGTTATCTGAAAAAAAAATACCTAATTTAGCCTCACAGACTGGCACAATGTCTTGCTTATATCTGCTATCATTTATGCCCATCTTTGCCACATTCTCTGCTATACTTATGCCCTCAGAGTCCAGTGTTGCACATATTTTATTCAATTGCTGATTGACCAAACTTCTATCTCCTCATGACATTCAAAGTATGATGTTTTCTTTGAGACCTACTATATTTCTGTGAGATTGCTTCCAACTTCTTTTGGTCTACTACTTTGGCTAGCCTCTACCCACTCCAGACAGTTATAACCCAATCCATCTCCTCCTTTTCAATAAAAAAGTAACATCCACGTATAATTTCCATCAACTGTGAGAAACAGAGCATCTTAGCAAGCTCAAGGGCCATGTCTAAGGCAATAATGATGAAATTAAAGGAAAAAATCAAAACAAATGAGAAAAATCTTTCTTTCATAAAATGTCTCTTTTTGTATGCTTTAAATCATATAACAATTTGTAATCTAAAGCAACTCGTATTAAACCTGGCTTTATGGTGCTACTCATTGATGGTATTTGTATGTTTAATGGTTAATATATGACATTTATTTTTGTTTTGTTTTGTTTTGTTTTGGGGGCCACTCTTTTTGCAAGATAATAATGACTATGATGATGACAATAATAATAATGATAATAACTAGTATTTATAT